>NC_141032.1:9670000-9970000 GCF_052040795.2 Danio rerio
TTCCCAGTTATAAATTCTTTATAAACTTTTATTCAAGTCGTCTAGTGAAATTGAATTCGTATCGCAATATATATCGCAGATTAAAAAATATTTTTCCAATATCGTGCAGCCCTACTGTTGATGCACGAAGTGATTTTTACCACATTAAGATACAACTGCAATAAAGGTCTGATTAGTTGCTAGATGGAATATAAAAAATAAATTAGAATAAAAAACTAAACCTTTGACAAACTATTTTCAAAATTTTAAAGTTTAAGGTATTATATCAGAAAATCAGGTTGGAATATATTGGGGTATGAGGGAAATGGATGGACAAACAGATGGACGGATGGATGAATAGACAAACAGACGGATGGATGAATAGACAAACAAATGGACGGACAGTAGAGGTGTGAACCTACACTGGTCTCACTATTCGGTTCGGTTACGATTATCATGCCTTTGATTTGGTTCAATTCGATATCTCGGTGCATCACGGTGCATTGACGATGCTTTCCATATACAGTATTATATTTTAGGGGGGAGGCTATAACATGCTGTCTGTATAAACACACAGACACACAGCACCACACGGTCTCTCATTCAAACACATACACAAACATAGACAGCACCAAACACACACACACACACACACACACACACTTAAGCCCTTGCAACAGGGAGAGCTCGAGCTGAGCGGAGCAGAAAAACGGAAAAAAAACAAAAAAAATAAGCACTTTTCCGACGGTCCCTTACTGAAAGCTCCTCTCAGCGCGAGCTATCCCGGCTAAACACATATTGCGAGGGGTTAAACGGAGCAGTGCTCGTAATGTCGAGCGAAAAAAAAGAAAGACAGCTGTGAAACATAACCAGCTTTGTCTTTTTGTAGGACACACACTTTAGATCTTTTTAGGGTAAGAGTTTTTGAGTTAACTGAATGTGTGTCAGGAATATCGAAAACAAAACCAACTGTACCGCGCTAATTTCTGGCGCCCCCTGGATATACAGCACCCTTAGCATTTGCCTATACTGCCTATGCCACGGGCCGGCCCGAGTTGGTTGTAAATACTCGCGCTCACCTCCCTCGTGACCGAGCGCATAGGAGATAAATGATGTCAGTACATAATAACCGGTTATGATTATTACTGAACCGATAACGTATTGTCCGCGTCTGCATCGCGGTGCACCAAAGAAACAATTAATTTTGACATCCCTAACAGATGACGAATAGACAGACAGACAAACGTATGGAGAGACAGACAGACAGACGGACGGACGGATAGATAGACAGACACCTGATTGTAATGTACCTGATTGACCAGCCAGACACTAAAACCTGACAACGTTTGCTCCATATGCACAGCAAGAGGTCATACAATTAATTATATTTTTATATATAAAAAAAATTTTGAATTGAGCTGAAATCAATCCCAGACTTTCAATCCCACACAAATTGCACTGCAACAACAAAGGAAAAACAATATCTTCAAACAAAAGTTAACAGAGACCAGAAACACATCATCTTTGACAAATGTCAAACTTTGAACTTTACTCATGTTATACTTCCGCGATTGCATAATTGTATGTATTCAACCAGCCTGATATTATGAGGAAACATAACTATTTTACGCTTTGTCAGTTTAGTGGCTAATTTGTATGAATTCATACGAGTCGTATGAAAATGTAAAATTTTTAAAAGGAGGCGTGGCTCCAAACCCCGCCCCTAAACAATCATCATTGGGGAATAAACAAATCGTAGGAAATTGTACAAACGAGATCCTACAATTTCATATGAATTAGCCACTGAATCAAAAGTTATGAATTGTCGTGAGATAGCATTTAACATATATAACAAAAAAAACCTACAGATTCAAATTACTCATTGGGGCAGGTTTCATTATAACTCATGCTTAAGCAAAAAACTGAGATTGACTGAGGTAAAGTTGTATTCCAGCATATGTTTTATGCAGTGGATGCCCTTTCAGCCGCAAACCAGTACTGGGAAACACCCACACACACACACAAACACACACACACACACACACACACACACAAACACAAACACAAAAACACACACACACACACACACACGTTTGTTTTTGTGAAAAGTGGGTACATTACATAGGTTTCCATTAATTTTATACTGTTCAAACCGTATATAGTATTGCCCTTACCCCACCCTACCCCTAACCCCAACCATCACAGGAGTCAGTGTCCAGCTTTACTCTCTGATTAAACTCATCCTGTGTGATTTATAAGCTTTTTGAGAAATGAGGACGTCATCAATGTCCTCATATTTCACCTCCTTTTTGTAATACCCGTGTCATTCTCATGTCATTATACAGATTTGTGTCCTGATATGTCCCAAAAACACATGTACAAACACACGCACGCACGCACACACATACATACACTCATACACTCATACACTCAAACACTCAAACACTATAGTTCATCCAATTCACATATAGCTCATGTCTTTTGACTGTAGGGAAACCAGAGTACTCGGGAAACCCACGCCAACACAGGGAGAGCATGCAAACTCCACACAGAAATGCCAACTGGCGCAGCTGAGGGTCGAACCAGCGACCTTCTTGCTGTGAGGCAACAGTGCTAACAATTGAGCCACTGTGCCGCAAAAATCATTATTGAAATTGGCTCTTGAAAATTACTTCATCGGTCGACATAATGCTGGTGACCTGCAGAGGTTGTGCAAACATAAAGTGCTACCATTAAAATCCTTCCTCTTTCATTGAAACATGTTTTCACAGTGGTGCCATTTTTCTTGTGTGTTTGTTTTGTTATTGAGAGGATAGAGCGCAGCAGATATTTACATATCCAGATAAATGTGGCTCTCTCTCAGCAGCGAGTGTGGCATCTGGATGTCCATTAACTGCATATCCCCGCGTATGTATTTCCTCTCACCAAAGACCAAAACAGCCAATTCCTGCCACCCAGATGGAAAACGCTGAGGGCCATTTTCTACTGAAAACATGCAAAGCTTTCTAAAATCGGTACCCACTTCCACTGCCTTTCAGAAGGTCAGATTACGCCCTTTAATGGGATATCCTTTCCGCGAATCTGCACACACGCACACAGAGCTACTATCAGCAGAGACATGCTCACAATGAGTTTCCTCCTTCCTGTTATTGAATTCAACAGACCAAAGAACGACAGGTTCCGGACAACTGCTAAGAGGTCCAGGAGGAAACAGAGAAACACAGCATGCAGAAAGACAAACTATTTTTCTTATGGCTCAAAGAGAAAATTCAGAATGTTATACATCAATACTTCTACGCCTACCATCACAGAGTGGCTAATGAAACCAAAGTTGTAACTAGGGGTGTAACGATTTATCGTTGTACGATTTATTGCGATGCAAAAATGTCACAATATGCATCGTGGCGTTATGACGATTTGATTACGATATGTCATCTGTTTCTCTTATTAGTTAAGCTGTTTGCACGTGAGCTACGTTCCACCTGCTGTCGCACGTGAGTTCAGATTGCAGCAGCAGTAATGTTAGCAGACCAAGATGAGTGGAGCTGAAATAGAGGATGGCCCATCCTCTCAAAATCAGACGTCTGGCAACATTTCGGTTGTACAGTCCTTGCTTTAGGCTAGTCCGCTTTTTGACACGCATACTGGGTCAAACATCCTAAGTTTTAAAGTCTTCACAGTGATTTACATACTTTGCACAGCGACAGGGAGACCTCCTAATGGTGCTGAAAGATTCACATACTGTATTTATGAGGTACAATTCACCCTAAAATATCATTCTGTCTTCATATAATGTTCCCGCCGCAAAATCAAACATGACGTGAGCTGACCGTGAGCTGTTACTACAAAGGGCGGAGTTTGATAGACGCGCGCGTATGGCAAGCCGTTTTAGCATTTAAACCTTTGTTCTGACTATCCATAAATATATTTAGAGATATCTCTAATTATATTTTGACTAGTCATAATTAGAATTCGACTAGTCAGAATGACAAATAGAGATATCTGCAATTACGATTGTACTAGTACGAAATCAAAGCCTTAAGCTCTAACTGTAAAACTCAATTGAATAGAAAGCTTATTTTTTTTGCACCTTTACTTAAATTGTTCTTTAATTTTGTCTCTGTCATTTCAATAATATTTTTAAGAAGTTTTTAAATTGTTTTATTTTCCAGAGACAGGCCTGTTTAATTTATTTTCTTAAAGAAGGTTCAGTTTAACAAGTTGAAACAAAAGAAATACATAAAAAAATAGTTCACTTGGTAAAATTTGCATTTCAGTTTAATTTTCAAATTTTATTCCAAATATCGTGATACATATCGAATCGTGAACATTATATCGTCATACACATCGTATCGTGAGCTGAGTGTATCGTTACACCCCTAGTTGTAACACAAGCTTATTGATGAAACCAAACCTCTAACAATAGACAGGTGAATAAGGGTTAATCACAGTACATACATTTTTTAAGAAAATAGGCTACAGGAAGTCAAGTTTATAAAGGTCAGCATTCTGAAACATCAATAGCTTTGTTTCCATCCACCTATTTTTATGTGCATTTTGGAACATCGCATAAAAACTCTGGATGGAAATGCCAAGATGTGCATACAAAAATTATGCACACAACCGAGTAGAACTTCATTCATTCATTCATTCATTTTCTTGTCGGCTTAGTCCCTTTATTAATGCGGGGTCGCCACAGCGGAATGAACCGCCAACTTATCAAGCACAGTTGGCAGTTTATTTCGCTGTGGCAGCCTCAGATTAATAAAGGGACTAAGCTGAACAGAAAATGAATGAATGAATGTTTTTTTTTCATTTATTTGACAACAAAAAAAACGAAATACACTCAATTCGTCAAGGATATACACTATGAAGTTTTTAAACCTTTTGCCATTGTGTTTAATTCATATTTTATTTTTTTCAATTCATAGACATGGTGCAACGAAGTGGAAAAGCTGATGCACAGCATGATGAAGTGCTTTTCCCGCACACCTTTTACAAGGTGAAATTATGAAAGGCAAGGAAGCTAAGTGTTAAGTGTGTTAGGTAACATGTCTGATGTCTGTGGAATGAGAAAATACAGCTGTCATATCTGTAACCATCAGTGTGAATGTTAGTACAGAATGCGTCGCCTCGGGACATGATTTCTTGTGCTGGAATGTTGACAAATTTGCATGTCCTGTAAATCTGCTTTCTAAAGGCTTTAATCAACGCAGGTTTGGTTTTCAAACCCACCGTAATCACAAGATCAAGAGTGTAAAATATGCTGCCTAGAACTTCTGCTGAATAAACAGTTTTCTTCATAACAAGTGGAATAGAGTGAACTCAGGTTATCTGTGGCAATTTTCAAACAATATTCATACTGAGATCCAGATGAGACATCAAACATCACAGCAAAAAGTTACCTGATCTCTGCTGAAATCCTAATATCTAACTAAATCATAATAGTCTGACTTTACCTCCTTAAAATGATCCTGAATAAAGCATACCTGCACGAAACAAAAGCAGACGGCTCAATAGAAAAGCATTCTTTATCACTAGGCGACGCTTATAGAGAAGCAGTAGTAGTGCTTCCTTATTTAACACTATGCTTTTTCAGATTGGTAATGGGAATATAAAAATAAAATACCCTCTAAACTTCTCTGAATACACTCATAAACTCAATTTAATCTTTACGATTTTCTTTCACATGTAGCATTTTTCTTCCTCTGTCCAGAATATAGGAACTACACTCTAAAAAATAACGCAAGAGTTCTGTTACCACTACATAGTTTAATACATGCAGCTCAACTCCTTGTTTAAGCTCTTGTTCTCTCCAGACTGGACTATTGCAACTCTCTACTAGCCGGGCTTCCAGCTAACTCTATCAAACCTCTTCAGCTGCTTCAGAACGCAGCAGCACGAGTGGTCTTTAATGAACCAAAAAGAGCACATGTCACTCCGCTACTTATTCGTTTGCACTGGCTGCCTGTTGCTGCTCGCATCAAATTCAAAGCTCTGATGTTTGCTTACAAAGGGACATCTGACTTTGCTCCTTATCTGCTCTCACTTCTGCAGATTTATGTGCCCTCCAGAAACTTGCGTTCTGTGAATGAACAGAACCTTGTGGTTCCAGGGGGAAGAAATCACTTTCCCGAACTCTCGCATTCAATATGTTCAGTTGGTGGAATGAACTCCCTAACTGCATCAGAACGGCAGAGTCATTTACTGTTAGAGCTGAAAATGAGAATTGCAATTTTTTTTGCTTAAAATAAAGATCACGATTTTCTCACAATTCTGTAGATGTAAAATAAAGGTATGGTAAAAACAAACATATGACACAACATCGATAATATTATTATGTTTAGGTCTACTGGTTTCTATAAATGATTATATTCTACTTATAATAATTATAATGTTGAATTATTATGCTTGAGATGCTTGCGATCTGTTATACAAGACAAATTTATTCACTGGTAAAATCAGACATTTGCCATTATGAGATTATATTCAACAATATATAGGCTAAAGTAGTTATACTAACATTGTAAACATTTATTTTCATGTACAACTGTGGGTTCGCTATGAAAGAAAAAACATCAAATGCTTGTAATCATAGCTCTAAAATGTGATATGATCATTTAAATGAAGTGCACACTTTCGGTTTCATTTTGACTGCTAAGTGCTTGTTTATACTTCACGCGTTGCTCCCAAACGATCACTCTGTGCCCCAAACTGAATATTATTTACAACTGTATTACCTGTTACTCGCAACATATGCAGGTTCTGTTCACTAAAGTAGGCGCGCGCCCTCTCTGTGATAACAGCTCAGGTCACGTTCGATTTCCCGGCCGCGAAAACATCATTATATGAAGACAAAAATGACATTTTAAGGTGAATTATACCTTATAAATATAGTTTGTGACTCATTTAACATCATTTGGAGGTGTCAATGTCACTGAGCAACATGTGTGAAACAATAAATAGACTCGCGCCTTTTCTTCTCTCCTGAACTTGAAAATAGGATTGACAGAATCGTAGAAATGCTGGATTAAGATCGTCTAGGGGGTCGAATCGAGATCGTGATCTTTTAACGATTAATTGTGCAGCTCTACTCACTGTCTTCAAGAAACAACTAAAAACTCAACTATTTAGTTTCCACTAATCTGCAATTGCCTCTCTGGCTTCACCGCTAACTTTATTACAAAAATTTAAAAAAAAAAATAAATAAAATAAAATAACTAATGTTTTGCTTCTTACACTTTACATACCTGAAACTTGCCTACTGCACTTATTCATTGTTGCTTTTATAGTTGTGTAAATTGCTTCCTTGTCCTCATTTATAAGGCCCTTTTTGGATAAAAGCGTCTGCTAAATGACTAAATGTAAATTTAAATGTAAATACATTATTGTAACTTAAAAATTTTAAAATGCTGATTAGATTAAAACTTTTAAGTTGCCAGAATAATTTTATTAAGTTTTTAAAACAGGAAAATATTGATAATTACATTAATTAAAAAATGTGGCTAATTTAAAGGTAAATATATCTGTCAGTTACTTTAAAACAACATTTAACTTGTAGCAACCCAAAGAAATTAAGTTGATAACTCAATTTTTCCACACTAATGAAGTTAAAATTTTTACATCCACACACTGATGTTTTTTTGTTATTTTTATACTGATAATATGGGAGAGTGCATGAGTACATTGTTTTGTAAAACAATGAAAACCTGTTGTTTAATACAAATAAATAATTCCCAGAAAACAAAAATGTTGTTGTTAAATGTATTTCTTACAAGCATGAACAGTAAATTTAAAAACCAACAAAAAATTAAACAATTTCAGCTACTTAATTCATTTGAGATTCTAAGCCTGAAAGCATGCATGTAAACAAGTACATAACACTGGATTTGTTTTCAATAATTGCTAATTGAAACAACTTATTTTTTTGAGTACTTGACTTAAAAAAGTTAGCTTTTTGCGATTTAAAATTGCCTCTGATTGAAGAGCAAAAGATTTGGCTAACATAATAAAGTTTGTTTCCTGAACCTCATTTTGTTAGATGTTGTCGCAACTTGAATATATTAATGCAAACTGTTGTGTTAATTTTTTATTTTTGTTTTGTCTAAACAATATTTTTAGAGTGCAAATTATATTTCTATATTTATTACATTTCTAAAGGTCAGACAGAGGGATGACTTGAAATTTTCAATATTTTAACAACCAAAGAAATCTAAACATGCAAAGAAAACAAATCGAATTAGTTCACAAATCAAGTTATGCAAAACAAAATGAAATGGCGCAAGGAAAAAGTATTGAACACATGAAGGAAGGATGGTGTAGAAAGGCAGTGAAAGCCCAGACAGCAGCTGAAATCTCTTAGTAGTTCTTCAGCAACCCTCTGCCCTTCGTCAATGTAAATGAACATTAGCTGCTTCAGTCCAATATTTACATTACGGGATGATGATGGTGAAACCAGAGTGGACATTTCAGCAAGACAATGATCCAAAACACAGCCAAGGAAACTCTCAAATGCTTTCAGAGAAAGGAAATCAAGCTGTAGAATGGCCAAGCCAATCCCCTGACCTGAATCTAATATACAATACACATTATTAGTAGTTCAGTACTTTCTCTCTTTGGGTCATTTCATTGTTATTACACAAGACTAATGTTTCAGATTTCCTATGTTTTGGATTCATTTATGTTTAAGATTCATGAAACCCTCAATGTCAACGCCAAACCTATATTTTTAAAGAGGATAGTTCACCGGAAAATGAAAATAGAGTCATTTACTCACCCTCAAGTGGTTATAAACCTTTATGAGTTTCTTTCTTCTGTTGAACACAAAATAAGATATTTTGAAGTGCGCTGAAAGCCTGTAACCATTGACATCCATAGCAGGAAAACAAATACTATGGATGTCAGTGGTTAGAGGTTTTCAGCTTTCTTCAAAATATCTTCCTTTATGTTCAACAGACGAAAGAAACTCATAAAGGTTTGAAACAAGTGAAGGGAGAGTAAATGACGACAGCATATTTCTTTTTGTGTGAACTATCCCCTTAGTAGTGAATAGGCATAATGGATAAAATTCATATGATGGCATGCCAGCAAGTGCTGAAATCATCACATCCAGTCACAGATACAGTGAAGCTCGGGGCAGAATATTAATTTCCCAGCTCCAGACTCATTTGCTAACGCCACACCCACGACATTTCGTCAGCTCTACCATAGCTGAAATTTGTTTGCAAAGGGAAATGAAGTGAATACTGCCGTGTTTAACCTAAAAATTCGGTCTAATTGTCAAGAAATGACGCTATGTTTATCTGCGAGCTTTCCACCTGTCGACAGCTCAGTCATATCCATAATGCAGTGATGCCGTCACTGGGCCTCAGATGCTTCAAGTCAGATGTTTACATCTTATATTAGCTATTACATCACAACATCAACCAGGAAAACAGACAAATGAATGGCTAATTACGACAAATAATCCTCTTATAACATCAGTCAATCGCACACGAATGACAGGAAAACAGCGATCAGCAGCCTGTGTCATTGAATGTATGTGTACAGTATAAGCAGAGCATACAGAGTCCATTTAAATAATTTTGACGGATTAACATGGGTACAAATATTCACGTTCAACAGATAAGCACTTTATTCGACCGATTCATCAGCAATGACATAAAGTCCTGCTGAGCTGCATCTTTAGCAAACAAAGGCCTGCTTTCCATCCATCAGACAGAGGGAAACATCACGTCACCAGCTGAACGTTAAATAAGAGCAGACGATGCACATCTCTCACCGTAAAGTCGGCCCCAGACACGCAGTGTCCGTGCTCTCGATCTCTTGTAATATTCGTTCATGTTCGGTGATAGTCTCCAAGCTCTCGCTCTCCGCCATGTTGGCTCTAAGCGTCACAGTGTTCATATGTGACAATGCCGAAAGAGATGTAGTGACACGACTCCGCCGGAAGAGGGAGCAGAGCCTTTGCAGGTCAGACGGAAAGCTTGATAGAAGGTCAATAGTTGGGAGATTTTGTGCTATGCGGATTGAGCAGAGCTAAATAGTAAGTTTATCCTTATACACGTGTTCAAGTATGCGTTCTTTGAATATAGATGGCACAAATCTAACCTCAACACATTTAAAGAACTGAAATGTTCTTCTTAAAGGGGTTGTTCACCAACCAGTCCAAATTAACATATTATATTCATTATTTTCTCATCCTTAAATGGTTTCATATCTTTATATTTTCTTCTTGTGTTGAACACAAAAGAAGATATTGTGATTAATGTTGTAAACAGGTAATCATTAAGACCCATTGTAGAGAAAAACAAATGCTATGAAAGTCGATAGTTACTGATTTTCAGTCTTTTTTGTCAAAATAATTGCTTTAAAGAGAGAGTTCACCAAAAAAGTTGGTGTTAATGTACTCACTTAAAGAAATTAAAGTTTTTTTTGTTGAAACCGTGCTCCTCTGTGATTCATAAAAAGGTCCTTTAGTATTTTACAGTCAAAGGGCTATTAACGGGCAAAGTAAAATTAATAAGGCTCTTGTATACAACTACAGCAAAATGATTAGCCTGTTTAAGAAATCGAGCATTATTTTATATCATTATTCAGTTTAACTCACAGCCTCAGCAATAATATAATTAATATTCATTTACTTGCATGATACCTTAATGTATTGTAAGGAGCTACGAGTATTAAATTTGTTTTGCCTGTATTTTGTTATTTTTGTACTCTCAAAGTTATTAAGGTATACCACGGTTTGAAAAAAAATCAAGGTTTTTTCAAAACTGCCAAAATTTTCTGTAATACCGTTTCTAAGGTATGTGTACGATTTTTTTTTTTTCATTTAAAGGTCCACATTATCTCCAGCAGAAAAGACATCCAAAGATGCCGTTTTAAATTGTAAATAAATCTGTGTTTTTGAAACTAATGAAGACAGCAGAAGTCAATGATTCATTTGAATTATTTAACCTGACATGTTTACTGCTCAAAAAAAAAAAAATTTATATATATATATATATATATATATATATATATATATATATATATATATATATATATATATATATATATATATATATATATATATTATATATATTGTTTTGAAAGGGGAAAAAGCTTTGTTTTTTTTACCCAGACATTAAAAAAAAGAGTATATTTTAGAGCAGTAATCACAATACAGTGAAACCGTGCGATTTTTATCAAAAGTTATTATATGGTCAGAATCTTATACCGGCCCATGCCTATCTTCGATTGCTTTAAAATGGGTAAATTAACAGTACTGTTTTCATTTGTTTGTCATACACCTTTAATTTTGCCAGTATCAACATTATATTATTTAGTCAGCGAAATAGTTTCAAGGTTAACTGATCTAGGTGTCTCTGGAAAATAGTTAATACTTTTTGTGTCGATTTGTGGACACATCAGTGTTTTTAGATTGCGACAGTGTCACTATTATATATTTATATATAAATATATGTAATTTAATATGTATTTGTATTGCATAAACTTCCAGTCAAACATTTGGAATCTTTATAAGTTTGTTTTTTCAGAGAAGTATTTTGTAGACCTACAAAGACCACCTTTATTTTTTGTCAAATAATAAATGCCAAAATAAAGTAAAATGATAATGTGAAATATTATTCATTTATTCATTTTCTTTTTTTCAGGGGTCGCCACAGCAGAATGAACCGCCAACTTATCCAGCATATGTTTTACGCAGCGGATGCCCTTCTAGATGCAACCCATCACTGGGAAACACCCATACACACTTTTTCACATCCATACACTAAGTTCAATCTTAGCATACCCAATTCACCTACAGTATACCACATGTCTTTGGAAACCGGAGCACCCAGTGGAAACCCATTCCAACACGGGGTGAACATGAAAACTTCCAGAAATACAGTGCATAATTTTATCCCTCCATCCATCCATTCATTCATCAATCTCTCTGAATTTTTAGCTTTCTGATATGCTGATTTGATGCTCAAGAATCATTTTAATTTATGCTAATTAGAATTTATTTATAAACAGATACATTACTAAATAGAAAATTTATTTCTCAAAGGAACTTTTTTGTTTTCAAATAGTAGTTTTACTCAGTTTCAACAAAAATAATAAGCAGCAAAAACATCAGATTTCAACATCAACAACTGTTACCAAGCACACAAGCTGCATATTAGAATCATTATGGAGAAGCATAATTAGAAGGATAGTTAGGAGCATAATTATGCATAATTAGATTATTTATTATTTATTTTCATCTGAATCCAATAAATAAAATGCACATTGTCATAACGGAACCAAATCACACACAAACAAACACATATTTTTTTTGCTTGTTTAAACTGCTCGTTTGTGTTATTACAGATAATGCAGGCATAGTGCAAAAATATTAGCTGAAACAACACAATTCTTGAGATTTTGGGTGGACAACTTAATTGTTTTATGTTCAATCCACTTCAGTTTTTTAAGTTAACTTAAATGATTTGTGTTGGAGCAACATG
The DNA here is from genome assembly GCF_052040795.2 of Danio rerio. Taxonomy (NCBI): domain Eukaryota; kingdom Metazoa; phylum Chordata; class Actinopteri; order Cypriniformes; family Danionidae; genus Danio; species Danio rerio. The sequence continues at coordinate 9,682,477 of NC_141032.1, forward strand.
AATGAATTGAGTGTACACTGTAAAACTGCTAGATTCCACACATCTGATTTGTGTTGTTGCAACGTGAAGGAATTAAGTTAACTTATTTATTTATTTATTTAAAAATTTAAGTGGATTGAACATAAACAATTAAGTTGTCCCCCAAAAAACCTCAAGAATTGTGTTGTTTCAGCAAATATTTTTGCACTATGCCTGCATTATCTGTAATAACACTTAATACATTATAAATAATTATTACATGTCATTGCTTAAAAAAAGGACATATTAAACACAACAAAACATTATTTTATTTGAGTCACTCTACCTTAAACTCGTTCCCAGCGGCAGATCTACTGATTCCAGTTCTGCAAAAACATTCCCATAGACTTTTCCTTCAGCTTTGTCCTCTTCTTGGGGACTGCTGGGGATCTTGAGGCTGCTGCTGCTGTCGTACATGATGGTCTGTGTGCTGGTTTGAACTGTGTTTCCAGCAGGACATGAACACACTACTGTCAGCAGAAAACTGCAGCTGAGGAAAACCGACAGATCTTGTGATCTCTAGTACTTTGAATCCAACAAAACAGGCTTTAAGTGCTGTCCTGTTAAATATTGGCAAATTGTGCTTTGAGACTTATCACAACGCTGGACTGGGATCTGTGCTTTATGGTAGTAAAGTCACTCAAGAAAAGCATATATTGTATAGTATGCTAAATATTTTTGCTTACTGTTAAAAAGTTTAGAATAATAATAAAATAAAAGCTTAATTTACTCTTGATCTTGAAGAGATAGTACACCCCAAAAAAAAAAGGTCTTTTTGAGAAACTGTTTGAGCTTCTTTCTCCTGTTGAACACAAAAAAAGACATGTTGAATAATTCAACCCAGGCTCATCGTGGAAACGTAGCCCCGCGGACGTTTCTGGAGGCCGCGAAATACGTCCCGGGAGGTACATATTTATGCAGTTTTTGTTTTCGCAAATCCGCGAGAGGTCGCTGTGCGCGCTTTTTCGCGTCTCGAACACCTCTCGGGAGTGCGCGCCGTATGCGCTCACACTGTTCTCGCGCGAAAAGCCACCGGAGGCCGCTGTCGAGCAACCGTCTGTCCCAAGCGACGATTTACAAAAGCTGTCCGGAGATAAATATCTATAAAAAAAAAGCAAAAGCCCTCGTCCGATTTTGACCACGTTTTCGGGTTTCGCTGCATTCTCGCCCCGTCGCGAACTTGTTCGCTTTTATTTTTTGGTTTCTGTTTTTCATCTTACCTGATTTCTGGAACCACTCTTCCATGGACTCGATCCCGGTCATCGTCGCTGTCGCTGCCGACGTAACACTGTGAGCTAAGCGGTCAAACTGGTTGCGGCGGGAAAGCCCTTCACACGGAGGTGAGCCGTCACAGCCGACGAAATGTGGCCATATGTACCTCCGGCCACAAAAAACGCGGTCTCCAGAAACGTCCGCGGGGCTACGTTTTCGGAATGAGCCTGGGTTGGAATAATTTTTCAGCATTCTTCAGAATATCTTGTTTCATGTTCAACAGAAGAAAGAAATTCATAAAAATTTAGAACTATTGAAGTGTGAGTAAATCAACCCAAGCTCATTCTGAAAACATAGTCTCGTGGACGTTTCTGGAGACTGCGGAATACGTCCTGGGAGGTATGTGTTTTTGCTTTTTTTTCGCGAATCCACTAGAGGTTGCTGTGTATGCTTTTTTGCATCTCAAATGTCTCTTGCGAGTGCCGTTCGTGCCCGCGATGTTCGCACGTAAACCAGAGGCCGCTGTCTGTCTGTCTGACTGTCTGATTGATTGACTGTGCAACCGGCTAATCGGCTGACCCACCCGGCCTTCTCCTTCCCTAAACCGAACCAATTTTACCTATTGACCAGCCCCCCACTTACTTCCCTAAACCCAACCAACAATTTACAAAATTTAAAATAAAAATAAAAGCCCTTGTCTGATTTTTTTACAAAGTTTTCAGATATCACCATGTTCTCACCCTGTTACGAACTCAATCGCTTTACTTTTTGGATTCTGTTTTTGTCTTACCTTATTTTTAGAATGGCTCTTTCCCGAACTTGAACCCGGTTGCCATGGTCAACTCAACTCCACCTCTCTGCATCTGAAAATCTGCTGACGTACACGATGAGCTGACTGAACAAACTGGTTGCGGCGGGAAAGCCCTCCACACGGAGGTAAGCTTTCAGCCGGTAAGCGCGAAAGGGAACAACGTCATACCGCCCCATATCGTTCGCTTAAAAAAACTAAATGCAACCATACGTACCTCCCGGGACGTATTTCTCGGCCTCCAGAAACGTCCACGGCACTATGTTTTCAGAATGAGCCTGGGTTGGAGTAAATGATGAAGAAATTTTCATTTCTGGGTGAACTAACCCTTAGTATACAGTAAAAGCAGTAATATATATATATATATATATATATATATATATATATATATATATATATATATATATATATATATATATTATATTTAAAATATAATATATTTTAAAATGTCATTTATTCAAGTGATTGTTTCAGTCATACTATCCTTAAGCAAATATTATAAACCTAAAGAATAAAGAATGAATCATTAATAAAGAATCATTTCTAATATTTGTTTTAAACTGTTTTTGCTGCTTAAAAGGGCACCTACAGTATGATGAAAATCAACTTTTGTAAGCTGTTTGGACAGAACTGTGTGTGGGTTTAGTGTGTTCACAGTCATATTGGAGTGATAAAAACCCAATAAGTCTCTATTTTTAAATTTTCTGATGTTAAAATAGGATCCAAATCCCAGTGATTTTGAGGCCCAACACACTGTGACATAGGATTAGTTTTTTCCTGCCCACAAAAAAACAAAAGCATGTTTGTAATAAAGACAGTAAAATCACTATATAATTCTTAACCACTATAATCACCACGGCCACATGGTGTCAGTAAACGCTAATATATGTGTTTGAGTACTGCAAACAGCATTTGTTTGAGACTCATCATGTCAGAAAGGCTTGAATAAACACCACAGATACATGAAACACATACTTGGTATTTTTGACAAATGAGCTGTATTTCAGCTTTATCCATGTCTGCCTTTGTCACTGTGCTGTTTACCTGACATAACGCATGCTGGGCTGGGAGAAGCAACAATTTTGCATTTAAAGCCACAGGCTATACTAAAACATTTACAATGTATTCAGACACCAAAATGGGCAGATTCTGGAGGCTATAATAATAATGATGGGTGTTTTGAGCTGAAGCTTTACGGACACATTCTGGAGACAACAAAGACTTATCCTACATCTTGTAAAAGGGGTAAAATAGGTGCCCTTTAATATTTTGGTGGAAACTGCATTACACGATTCAGATTTTAAGGGAAATAATATAAAGAAAATAAATAAATAAAATGTGTTTTTATTCAGTAGGAAGGCAACTGATCAAATATGTCAGTGAATACATTTATAATTAATGTTACAAAGAATTTCTGTTTAAAAAAAAACAAAGAACAGAAACTCTGTTCTTTTTAGCTTTCTATTCTTCGAAGATATTTCCAGAAAACATTTAGTCATCAAAGATAAAACTAGATAAAAATAAATAAATGTTTGATCAATAATAATATTAAATATATAATTATAATAACATTTGTTCACATCAGCATATTACAGTGATTTCTAAAAAAATCACGCAGAAGCCTGGAGTAATGACTTCAAATTCAGCTTTTATTACCGGAATACATTTATTATAAAACTGTATTTTTATTTTAAACTATTTTACAATTTTAATATAAATAAGGCAGCCAAGGTGAGCAAAGAATTCATCCAAAAACATTTTTAAAAATTAATGAATTCAAAATTTTAAATGGTAATGTAGGATTTTTTATGAAATGTAATCATTTATTATATAAGAAAGAATATCCAGCATAAGAGTAGTGTTTGATTACATTTAACAAGAACAAATATTACAACATTACACATTACAAAAGCCTGTACTGTTTGCAATCGGTTGATGTAACAAATGGTTTCCTTGCTGCTTCACAACAAGTTGAGGTTGTGACCCAACAAACAGGAAATATGTGATGATCCTTTTTTATTTTTCTAAAAAATATGTTTGCACATGCTTTTCTTGTAACACAAGAAGCAAAACAGGAAGGCTGTCATTAATATATTTCCGAAGTTCATATACTATTTCACAAAGTTGGATGTCTATATGACCAAAAACAGGATAAAATGTGTACAGATAATATTCAAATAGTCAGTCTTGCATGAAATAAAAAACCTTCAGGTGGAATTGAACGACTTTTGCTTATAGACGACCTATCATGCAAAAATCACTTTTATAAGGGGTTTAGACACAGTTGTGTGGCAACAGTCTGTGAATAAAACCAGCTTTTAATGGTAAATACGTATTCATTTATTTTTTACAATCACAGTTTATAACCAGTGGCGTAGCGCAAAATGCGGAGGCCCCCCTGCAGGGATCACCGACGGGGCCCCCAGTTGGGGAGGGGGGGTGTAGAGCCAGAGATATGCACATATATCTATGATAGGGAGTTTTCCTGGATGTTTGTAGCAATTTTTTTTATTATGAAAATTATAATTTTACATCACTTTTCTACATTGATGGATCACTGATCACACGGGCATTCCTGACAAAAAGCTTGTGTTTGTGTGTACAGAAATGTACTATTCACCCTCCCTGTTAAATTTGATCTAATCTGTGTCCTGAAACACACCTCCTCTCCTTCACTTCTCATACTGACTGAGGGAGCGATTCGCTTGTGAATGAATCTCCGTTATGAACGTCTCGTTCACTTAGCCGACAATAATACAAGTTTCTGGCAGCGCAGCATCTCGTTGTCATATTTCTTTTGCATTGTTTGCTGATTTTATTCAACAAAACTAGCATAAGCCGAGTATTTAGTGCGAATTAGAGCTACTTTGCTTAATGATGAATGCAGTAGGTGACTGTATTATCATCAATAACATTACCTGTTTAGCACAAATTTCAGAACATACAAAAACGTAAAAACGTAATATTACCTATGAAATGTTCTGCCTTTGTGCTTTGTTTTCTTTGTTTGCTCGTTACTACACTCGTAGACAGCGCTAAAGTCCCGCATCTTTACATAATAACACTGTCTTGTCTGGTGCGGTTGAATGACATTTTTCCTGGGAGCACTGTACTAATGTGGCGGTGCTATTGACGCATGCTCAGGGTCCCTATGCGATATCTAGTGTATATATCTATGTCACAAATTGAGGAGCGGGGAAAGGAGGCGGTGTGGAGCGACAACGCGGGGAATCCTTCACAAACTGAGGAGCGATCACAAACCGAAAGCGGCGAGAGCGTCAAAGTAGCCAGAAGTCATTTATTTTTTAACGAGAACCGGCGGCGAGAAACAGCGGCGCGTCTTCATTGGCTATGACGCGGTTCGGCGGCAAGCAATCAGAACAAAGTAGTCCACCGCTTGAGAGGAGTTCAGAGAACACAGACCTGTGAACTTTGGTTCCGACCACAGTTGTTCCCAAGAGTTTGATTAATGCGGTTCCTGGATTTTCAATTATTGAAAATCGCGACGACGTGGGGCCCCCTTATCACGCGGGGCCCCCCCGCGGTGCGTGCCAACAACAGTCTGCAGAAACGCTTTGAATAATATTCTCCTTTCGTACATACGTCATCAAAAGGGTAAAACCCCACCCATTGGTGATGATCACTTCCTCATTAGCATAAAACGTTAGTCTTGATTTTTAATCTGCAACTGCTGACACATAGGCGTTTGTATCCCCACCCTTTTTTAAAAAGTAGGCTGGGAGCACAGTCTCCAAAACGGCACAATTAGTGGTGCAGTAGGTAGTGCTGTCACCTCACAGCAAGAAGGTCGCTGGTTCGAGCTTCGGCTGGGTCATTTGGCGTTTCTGTGTGGAGTTTGCATGTTTTCCCTGCGTTTGCGTGGATTTCCTTTGGGTGCTCCGGTTTCCCCCACAGTCCAAAGAGATGTGGTACAGGTGAATTGGGTAGGCTAAATTGTCCATAGTGTATGAGTGTGAATGGATGTTTCCCAGAGATGATTTGCAGCTTGAAGGGCATCCGCTGCGTAAAACATGTGCTGGATAAGTTGGCAGTTCATTCCGCTGTGGCAACCCCGGATTAATAAAGGGACTAAGCCAAAAAGAAAATGAATTAATTAATTTTTTAAAATTTTGGATGCAATTAATTGTTAATTTAGTTGCTAATTTGTATCTCATTTGAACAATTCATTACAATTTCCTCATCCTTCAATGATGGTTGCGTTTAGGGGTGTGCTTTGGTGCCAGCATCCTATTTAAAAATCTTACATTTTTGTATGACTGAACTCATATGAGTGTGTACAAAGTAGCTACAAAACTGACAAAATGTGCAATAGTTTGTTTCCTTGTGAGATCAGAAAAACTAAATATTGCAATGTCAGATTATTCCAATATCACGAAGCTCTAACTCAGTCACTATAAAATGACTTTTTTCCTTTTCCCAGTAGATTGTCTTTGGCATATCTGCATGTCTGAGTCATAATAAAGACTTCTGTATTGATTGATCATTTAATCCTCATAAGTGACTGTTACAGTCAGATCACATGACAGGTTACTTCATATGAACGAAGCAATTAAATCATTGCTGTTCTGTTTTGTTTGTCTTGGAATACGGTTTCATGAGCATCTGTTTTATGAACTTCAAATATGTTTGCTTTTACTCAACTAACAGGAAATGAACAGCAGCATTAAAACAAGAATAGACCAGCATATCCTGTAGGTGAGTGGATGTATTTCCATCTTCACCCAACAGGATAATTACACAGCCGCACACGTGAATCACAATGAATCACTGTGGCGCATGTTAGAAAAAAATCAAAAGGCACATGTGATTCAGCGTGTAGGTCATATCTCAGAGCTTTGGGAAACCTTCCTGCTCTAAATACATGATCAGTCATGTATTATCTGAGCTGTTATCAGGAGTCAAGGAACAGGGTGTGCAGGTATTATGGGGGCACATTGTGTGCTTTTCAACAGTAATTCTGAGTCACTTTTATTCACAGTTTTACAACAAAACAAAATATAAAAGTTAGATGTTTTCAAGTGAAAAGATTAGTTCACCTAAAAATTTAAATTCTGTCATTAATTACTCTCATGTCTTTCCAATCTCACGGGACCTTAGTTTATATTCAGAACACAAATTAATATATTTTAGATCTTAGAGAGCTAATATGAACAAACTGTACTTCAGCTGGAGGAATGTGAAAAATGTGCAACACCTGAAACTGAGAGCCCTATCATACACCCGGCGCAGTGTGGCGCAAGGCGCGGCGCAATACTTGTTTGGTAGTTTCAGCTTGGCGCAAGAGTCGTTTTGAGGCGTTGCGCTATGCTGTTTAAATAGCAAATGCATTATCGCTCATTTATGCGCCCATAGGCGTTCTGGTCTGAAAAGGAAGGCGTTCTGAGGCGGACCGCTGGCGCGTTGCTATTTTGATAAACTAAAATAGATTTTTCATTAGACCAAAACAAACCCGGTCTAAACTCCAGCGCAGAGTTGCGCCTCGCTTACACACTGCTTAATACGCACAAGAGAGCAATAGGCAAATATCTTTACATATGAAAAAAATTAAATATTAAGTAAATATATAGGATATAATAAGAATAGATATATGATATAAATATAAAGGATTAAAATATTACAAAACATATTATTTTCTAGCCTACATAAATATGAAAAATCACTGCTTTTATGTCTTCTTCATCTCGGGAGGCTTTTTCATTTCATTCACAACGATTTGCTTTTGTATAATGTTATTATTATTAGCAGTATTATTTATTATATCCATATTTATATTTGTTTTATTAAAAACAAGCTTAGATTTGCCCACCTGTCAGGTTTTAGACCATAAGGGGCACAGTATGTGTTTTAGGATATAACTCAGGTTTTTGAGCACACTTCGTTATTATTGTTCATTTATTCGTTTGCTGGAAATTAGAACTGAATTTAGAAATAGTTTTGAAATGAATATTTGTGCTAAACAAACGCAATTAATTATTTATAGGCTAATTGATGTCTGTGCGTAAAGGTTTCCCTATCCAAGAGCGAAAGTAAAAGTAGATCCATTATCTCTCATTCTCACGCAGTAGATGCTCTGTTTAACTGTTTTCTGTTAAAAAACTGTTAACTGTTCGCTAGTGAAATGCTCAGTTTTTCCACTTAGACTTACTTTACGTCCTGTAAATAGCGAATGCGTTTATGGCGGGACGCAGCTGGTTCTTAAAGGGAATGGGAGATGAGACTCTAATTGGTTTTTTCTTAAAATACACCTATAACTCATTAAGAAAAAAACTCAACCCTTTTAGACCATGCGCCATGGCGCAAAGCAGATTTTCCCATCCTTAAATTAGCAAAAATGCATTCTGACATGCCCTGAAAGTGTTTGCGCCCTGCGTTTTGCGCTCTGCAGATGAACTGTCAAAATAGAGCCCTGAGTGTTATATTAATTAAGATTATTTTAATTATTTTTTTTATTTATAATTAATCAGGTTCATCAAAATTGGACAATAATATATTGGAAAAACGTTGCCTGGTCGAATGAGTCGATTTCTGCTGCTACATTCGGATGGTAGGGTCAGTATTTGGCGTCAACAACATGAAAGCATGGATCCATCCTGCCTTGTATCAACGGCTCAGGCTGGTGGTGGTGGTGTAATGGTGTGGGGGATATTTTCTTGGCACACTTTGGACCCATTAGTACCAATTGAGCATCATGTCAACGCCACAAACTACCTATTATTGCTGACCATCCCTTTTGGACCACAGTATACCAATCTTATGATGGCTACTTCCAACAGGATAACGAGCCACTTCATAAAGCTTGAATCATCTTAGACTGGTTTCTTGAACATGACAATGAGTTCACTGTAATCAAATGGCCTCCACAGTCACCAGATTCCAGTCCAACAGAGCACCTATGGGATGTGGTGGAACGGGAGATGCGCATCATGGATGTGCAGCCAACAAATCTGCAGCAACTGCGTGATGCTATCATGTCAATATGGTCCAAAATCTCTGAGGTATATTTTCTGTACTTTGTTAAACCTATGCCTCGAAGGAATAAGGCAGTTCTGAAGGCAAAAGGAGGTCCAACTGTGTGCTAAAAAGGTGTACCAAATATACCGTTTTCTTTTGGCTTAGTCCCTAATTCATCAGGGATCGCCACAGCAGACCGCCAACTATTTCAGCATCCGTTTTATGTAGCGGATGCTTTCCCAGCCGCAACACATTACTGGGTAAATAAAAATACTATTTACTAATTAATAATTAATGTAAAATAATGATTCCTGATGCAAACTTGTGTTCATATATACTGAGTCAAAGTCATCAAAATGACATTTGCAATTTAAAAGACAGGTCATTAAATTTTAAATAACTTTTATTCAGAAACTTAAATACAATACAAGTCAATACAATAGGAATGCAAATTAAATAAATTTACAGTAAAAAATCATTTTGGCCAGCTGATTTCTTGTCCAACCACACCTTCGGATATTTTACAGCAAAATACTATCATATATACAGTTGAAGTCAGAATTATTCGCCCCCCAGTTTATTTTTTACCCCAATTTCTGTTTAACGGAGAGAAGATTTTTTTCAGCACATTTCTAAACATAATACTTTTAATAACTCATTTCTAATAACTGATTTATTTTATCTTTGCCATGATGACAGTACATAATATTTGACTAGATATTTTTCAAGACACTTCTATACAGCTTAAAGTAACATTTAAAGGCTTAACTAGGCTAATTAGGTTAACTAGGCAGGTAAGGTTAATAAGGCAAGTTATTGTATAACAAGGGTTTGTTCTGTAGACTATGAGAAAAAATATAGCTTAAAGGGGCAAATAATTTTGACCTTAAAATAGTTTTTACAAAATTAAAAACTGCTTTTATTCAAGCCAAAATAAAACAAATAAGACTTTCTCCAGAAGAAAAAATATTATCAGACATACTGTGAAAATTTCCTTGCTCTGTTAAACATCATTTGGGAAATATTTTTAAAAAGAAAAAAAAATTCAAAGGGGAGCTAATAATGCTAATAATTCTGACTTAGTTGATATCAGAATTATTAGCCATCCTGAATTATTAGCCCCCTGTATATTTTTCCCCAATTTCTATTTAACGGAGAGAAGATTTTTTTCAACACATTTCTAAACATAATAGTTTTAATAACTCATTTCTAGTAACTGATTTATTTTATCTTTGTCATGATGACAGTACATAATATTTTACTAGATACTAGTATTCAGCTTAAAGTGCCATTTAAATTCTTACCTAAGGTAATTAGGTTTACTAGGCAGATTAGGTCAAATAGGCAAGTCATTGTAAAAAAGTGATTTGCTCTGTAGACAATCGAAAAATATATAGTGTAAAGGGGCTAATAATATTGACCTTAAAATGGTTTTAAAGAAAATTAAAAACTGCTTTTATTCTAGCCGAAATAAAACAACTAAGACTTTCTCCAGAAGAAAAAATATTTTAGGAAATACTATGAAAAAAAATCTTTGCTCTGTTAAACATTCTTTGAGAAATAATTGAAAAATAAAAAAAGAAATCACAGGAGGGGGAATAATTTTAATTTAACTATATACTAACAGACAACACGCAGCTAAGGCCAAGCACAGCAGTGTATGTGTGTTTTTTAAAGCATGGTTTAAAAAAAAGCACTTTGTGATTCAGACACTCCCACTCTATAAAAGTGACAGAGAAAGGTTTTAATTTCCTGAAATGACTCACAGGGGGGTTTCAGGTCTGGTCATCTTCTTGGCATGATGGGAGGTTTCAACACAACCTTCACTGTGTCTTCTGTCACCTGCAATTCAAAAACCCACAGTTCACTTATAGGTAAACAGACTACAAGCCCATAGCCAGGGGAGGTTCAGGTGGTTTGAAAGACCCACCCCTCAATAACAAAGGTCCAAAATTGGACCCCTATAAGAGCTCATTTGGCTGCTACAACATCATAAATTGTAAAAAATAACCCATTGAAAAAAGCTTTAAGGCCAAGTCAAAACATCTGTTGACTGTTTCAGTTTTGGTATATGAGGTGGATCTTAAAGTCCTACATGACGGTAAAAGTTTGATTGCGGTGTTTACTTTAATAATGCCACTAATATATGCATACTCCACATCTTAATTCCATTTCTGTTTAGTTCAGTTATGACTTTAGTCAGATTAAGGTGATCAAAAAAAAATCGCTGGAATACAGTTAAAAATTCATGTTTAACTGAATAAACAGTTAGTAAACACAAGTACATCCTATTGATCATCATTTATTTTCATCACCAATTATCATAGTAAAACAGTTTTTCAAGCAGTTTGTGATGCATTTTGAAAACAGGAGATGAACCCCTGGTCTAATGCGCTACCTGGCTTGAGAAACCAGTTCTCAAAGACATATATTTGGTCAATATTTGGGGAAGCACACAAATTTTAAATGCCTTCCGCAGAAACTAAATGAGCCATTTTAATTTAGATTAATTCCAAGATTACAGCGAGATTAATCTACATTAAAAAAACTTTGCCCACCTATAGTTTGTAGTTTTGTTTTGTGTGTCCACAAAAGGAAAAAAAATAATTTAAATACTGTATGCAAAAGAAAAAAAGTAAAAGTACAAATATATAAACAATGGAATCAATGGAATGGAATCTTTCAACTACGTAAAGTTGCAGACTTAAAATTGGCATATTTTGTCACAACATAAAATCTTTTATAACAAGAAATTCATGAAAAAAGTCATGTTTAACCATTTACTGCATTTCAAATGATGACAATACAAATTATATTTATTTTTGTCATGTGTGACAGTATAAAATGGAACGTCATGTCAACAAACCGTATCTCACGAAAAAAGCGTAATATTAAAATGACAGGAGATACAGTTTATGTCACTTTCAGGCCAACCAAAAGTGGCTTACCTGGTCATTTCTCCAGGATCCTGTTACTAAAGATGGTTTTACTGGAGGAACTGGAGGTGCAGGCAACTTCGTTCCCTACAATTACACAGAGCAGGATTATTATAGTCAACTAAACCTTAACCCTTGTTTACTGTTCAAATTTATACCCTTTCATTATGCTTGTAGCTGTTTTTGCCCCATTGACTTCTATTATAATCACTTTTTTTGATTGCAAAGCCATAACACCAAATAATCATGCATTCTTGATTGTTGAGGGTTTTCCCTGTTTGGAAGAGGTACAATTTGGAATTTGTATATAATTATTATTATTATGGTGTGATGGCTTTGCAATCCAAAAATGTTTTTACATGGGAAGTCATTGGGGCAAAAACAGCCATGAACATAACGAAAGGATAGTTAATGTTCCCAGAGTGTACTGTTGAGTTTATGAAAAATTCCAAAGCATTTTCCCAAAAAATGTGTCAAAATAAGATTTGTCACCAAAATCATTCCATTTGCTGAAAGTCAGAGAAAGTTGTAGCCAAATTAAATCTCAATATAAGTCTCAAAAGGTATGTTTACTAGTCTTTGGTAGTCAAGTATTTACACACTTATAGACTGAGCAATTTATCATCTTAACAAAGTCACATTTGGTTTACATGAAGATGATAAGATACTTGTAAGCCAACATCAAAAACTGGCACTTTGAAATTAGTTTGTAAAAGTTTGCATCTCAAATCAACTGGTCAAAAAGCATGCGTATGAATGGAAGTCTATGGGGAGAAAAGTCCAGTGTGACCGCAGCTTAAATTTGAGAGGAGCACGTAATATAATTGATCGCAGCTGGTCTCTCACCTACAATCATTACTTAGCCAATCAAATTAATCCAAACTCACTATAAGTAGCCCAGCTAAAGCTGCGGTCACACTGAGCTTTTCCTCCCATAGAGATTCTTTCATACTCACGTGAATGCGTCAGACGGGAAACGCAGGGTCATGCGTCAAGTTTTGCAGGTTGCTTTGGTGCAAAGTTCAAGCTTGGTGAACTATGACCTGCAAAATCGCATCACTTGACTGCGTGAGACTAATCGAGGATCTAAACATGACATCTCTGGACAGAAATTTAAGACATGGAGCAATTGCTCGCTTTTTTAATGTCTAATAAGCTTGTTTAATCCCGCCCCTTTTCGGAGCGTTGCTCAAACGATAATGTGACCGCAGCTTTAAACTACTCCCTTATCTTCGTTTTCTGGAGAAAAAGGGGGAGCTCTGGAGAACTACCTGATCTCGTACTCTCCTTACATGCTCATCGACCAGACAGGAGCCCTGGGCTCAATTATCTCTGAGCTCAGGGTTCTCTCCTGGTACAGTATGCCAAACCTGCTATTATTTACAAGCAATATCTAAGTGTGAACTCTTAAAATTGTATTGATCTATGCATGTAGACGGTTCATTATGATTAATGCAGATGCACTTTTCTATAGAATTCTTTCCAATTAGAAATATCCAAGTCATCTGGTAAAAATTGTTTTCATCTGCAAAATGTATGTCGTAGATTAACTAAATATGGCAATGTTAGACTTTTCCAATATCATGTAGCCCTAGTAAAAACTATAAATATCATGAACTTTATTTTAGCTAGTTGCCATATTTTTCATTTTCATTAGGTCTAGCTTAGCTTGATGTATTAAGATCATTGGTAACACTTCAGTAGACTATCTACCTAATATCTGTTGATATATGCTCCTCTAACAGATATTTAACTGACAATAAAAAACTTTGCAAGTACATGTCACCTCACACTAACACTAACAGTCTACTTATAATCTAATGAGAATTAGTTGCAATGTAACTTAAATTCAACAAACGGACCATCGATAAAGTGTGACCAGATAATACTAAAATAAAGAACGAATAAAAACTACTCTAGAGAAAAAATGGAAATGGAAAATTCATTCATTCATTTTCAGCTTAGTCCCTTTATTAATCTGGGGTTGCCACATCGGAATGAACCGCCAACTTATCAAGCATATGTTTTAAACAGCGGAAGCGAAAATGGAAAATATACTAATATAAACTAATTCAAAGTATAAATAAAACTACAATAGTATCTACTTCACAATGATGTGTGTGATATTACCTCACAAACACAATGGTACTAATTAAACATGATATCTAGTCTGTTACAAAACTTATTTTCCACTAATAATTAGGTGGATATTTTGTGTTTCATGCAATTAAATGTCACTTTAAAAGCAAAATTACAAGATCAGTTAAAACAATGTTTAATGCTAATCAGCAGGAAGCCACTAATGACTTATATGCACACAAGATGTTGTAAACAGTGGATTCTGTGTATTTTTAAAAAATCCTATTATCTGCTTTAGATTGTTCCTCTTACCTGTGTAACTGTGGTCTGCTGGGGTTGTGATAGCGGCTTTTTTGGAGGCTGCAACATAAAAACAAATTTGTTAAAGAGAACAAAATGTATTTTTATAGTTCAGAAAAGACTGCTTGATACGGTCATATCAGTTTCAAGCTGTTTAGACAGACATGTGTATATATATATATATATATATATATATATATATATATATATATATATATATATATATATATATATATATAGTGTACAGACTGCATATTGGGGTGATATACACACACAAAGTCCTTTTTTTTCAATTTAACAACATAAAAACGTTGGACTAATTGGATCGGTTTTCAGACCGCCCGCAACTTTACGTAGAAGAGCGGTCCCCCCGCCCACCAATATTGCCTCGCGCCACGATCATATCCTCAGTTTCTTGTTTCACATCCGCCATTTTCTGCGTGTGAGTCAAAGCGATATCACTAAAGGAACACCCTTGCTCTATTTTTAGATGAAAGGCTCACTGGGCTCAACACAAGATTAATATTCTCCACATTATCGCTCTAATCGGGATTGTTGCTTGCACCTTTTGCGTGGTACAAATAAAGGTGAATTGAATTGAATATTTATGCTCTTATATTTCATATTTATGACACACCATCACAAAGAAGCATGCAGATCATTTTAGAGTCACCCCAAACGGCAAGTGCACACTAATCTTCCTGGACAGAATAAGCTGCTTTGTAAATCAAACTGCAGATGGCTTTTATTCTGGATTTTTGACCTTTAACATTTTTCATAAAATATTTCACATTCATAACTGTCAAATAAGGAAATAAATCTGAGAAAGACATTTTTTCACATATATTGGTGGTAATAAAAGGGCAGCATAATGATAAAACTTTCACTCACTAGTGGAGCAGGACGGGTCGGACCCACTCTGGCAGTTAGAGGGGTGCAGGGTTGAGATACAGTGGTCCCCATGAATATAGGCTGGCTGATCTCAGGACGGTCCTTCTGGGCGCTGTTGTTCTCAAAAAGAAGACTCGTTTGCCCTGAAGTTGGAGTTTGCCTAAAAACAAAGAGAGACATGAGCGGAATGATGCAGATTGCTAGTTATTTTACAAAAAAATAAAAATAAAACAATTTTAAATAATACAATTAAATGTAAAATGTTGTAATAGAAAGAGCATTTTCTTAAAAAACATATTCAAATAATCTCCATTCAATTAAAAGTAAATCAGTTGTCTCCTTCCTTTTAACTGATTTATTCCATTTATGTGTTTTTTACTAGGGCAGCACGGTGGCGCAGTGGGTAGCACAATCGCCTCACAGCAAGAAGGTTGCTAGTTCGAGCCCCGGCTGGGTCAGTTGGTGTTTCTGTGTGGAGTTTGCATATTCTCCCCGTTTTTGCGTTGGTTTCCCCTGGGTGCTCCAGTTTCCCCCACCGTCCCGAGACATGTGGTTGTGCTGGAAAGTGACAAAATCCAACAGAGCCAAAATCTTAAACCAAACGTCATATTGAAGTCAAATGCTGACATTTATTCATCAGGTATGGCAACCAAAATCCAACGTCTGATAGACGTTATAGTGGTAACGTCCACACAATGCCAAGCTGTAACATCATTAGACATTTGCCTTTTAGGTCACGTTGGAAAGTAAATAAATTGAAACATCTGTTTGATGTTGGACACTGATGTCGGCCTGACGTAGCGTTGGGCGATGTCGACCAATTTGGCATCGTACAATGTCTAATGTGAAACATCGCGATGGACGATGGCATCGTCATCATAGGCAGAGGTGAATTAATTATTTATGAATAATTAATAAATTCAAAATTACCACTTGTCAATCACTTTTTCCGCGGGAGGTTGGTCGGTAAAAAAGGTGCACAACCAACAGTACTTGAGGTTTACAAGTGTGAAAGACTGAAGCAGTGTTCTGATACTTTGACAAGTTACCTGATAGATTCAAACCTGATGGGTTTGACAGAGTGCGTACGACGTGTCTGAAGAGCAAGGAGGGATCCGGTGGTGAGGGGTGAGAAGGGTGCGTGACTTATTTGAAGACCGTGCGGGAGATCATCACTCGTTTGCAGGCATCCGGGTGTCTCTATGCATTTGCCGGAGACTCCTGGAAGACTAGGGATGTCTGAATATCCCGTTTAACAACTATAGTGAGACGCGATCCAGCGGTACAACCTTGATAAACTGTCCGATGTGCACTGCTCACTGGAGCTCAGACAAGCGTATGACAGTGTGTGTGTGTGTGTGCGTATGTGTGCGTGTGTGTGTGTGGTCACGTGATGTGCGTTTTCAGTGGACAGAGGGTTGTTCAGAAATGCTAGGTAAAACACGGTGTGGACATGGATCATTTTCGTTCAAAAATCCTATTTTAATACTAAGACGTATTAGTGTAAACGGGGCCTAAATGTCTATTTTTTGCGAGCGGGTTTTCAATGGGGGCTGGGCGGAGGATCGGCGATGCCAGCTCAGCATCGTGTTGTCTATTGGCCATCGGCGATGGACGATGGCATCGTCTTTCGGCCCAACCCTAGCCTGACGTCAACATTATTTTTCAATCAAACAAAATGCAACGTCCCATGACGTTGGAGTACAGAGGGGCCACGCCAGCTGGGTGGGTTCCAGTGACCAGCAATATAAGAAAGAAAGTCAAATAGGTTTTGAACATGTGAAGGGTGAATAAATGATAGAATTTTGATGACAGAATTTTTAATTTGGGTGAACTATCCCCTGGAGGATACAGTGATTTGGTATGATTAACCAATTTCTGTTTTCTGATTTCTGTTTAACGGATAGAAGATTTTTTCAACACATTTATAAACATAATAGCTTTATTAACTCATTTCTATTAATTTATTTCTTTTATCTTTGCCATGATGACAGTACATAATATTTGACTAGAGATTTTTCAAGACACTAGTATTCAGCTCAAATGTCAATAATATAACTCACGTCTTGTGGCGGCTGATGGCTTTTCTTTTTTTATGATAAAGCACGGCTCCACATATTAGCACAAGCACAGCGACTGCAACAGCTACTGAGATGCCAATGGTCTTTGCTTGTTGGAAAGAAGAGTAAAACGTGTCAAAACATTACAGGTTATTTAAACATGTTAAGGACATTTCAGAAAAATAGAACATTTACCAGATGACAATTCAGAATATTTGACATTACAGTAAGGAGGTGCCCAGCCTGGATCACAGTGACATTGTTTTTTATGATTACAAATCTGCAAAAACAAGAAACAGTAAAAATCTAGTTATGTATTTTCATGCTATGAATTATAAATATAATAATAGGAGATTTGATCTCACCCCTCGACCATTGCACTGCAGTGAACAGCCTTCAATGCTACCATAAATGTTCAAGTCTTGGCACTTATAATCATAGCAAACCTGTTGAAACAAGCACGAGACTACTCATTTTGTGCCTAAGAATAAATTCCAACAGCCAGTCCAAGTAGCATTCCTACATGCTTACCTTATTATGCCCACATTTTGTGCCAGTTGGAACCATGCTGAGCGCGTCCTCCTCTGTTTGGTCCCCTGCTACGTTGCACTGTCCTCTTAATGTTACTATGACTGCTTTCTGACCAGTAACGGGGAATTCATTTCCTTCATTGCAAAAGATCTTTCCACAAAACATGTTTCTATATGAGGGGAAGGGATTATTATGTCAACACCATGGAAAAAGAGCACATGGATGTGCTGTAAATAGGCAGTAAAAGTATTTTCGTTTTTGTAAAACACCATTTATGAAGAATAAACAGTAATATTTACGTTAAGTAGTTTGAAGAATGATGTTTATTAAAAATATAACATTTACTTTTTAATGAAACTCTATACCGAGATTATGTCCTATGGTGTGAGATTGCAAAATAACTCTAAATAATACATACAGTTGAAAGCAGAAATTTACATACACTGTATAAAAAGGCACATAACTATTTTTTAAAAAGTCAGATGTTAATGTGACTAAACTTTTTCTCTTTTAGGTAAGTTAGGATTATCAAATTTGTTTCTGTTATGCTTAATAGCAGATAAATAAAGGATATATTTTTTGAGAAATTGTTATAACTTTTCTTGAAAGTCAAGTTTACATACAATAAGATTCTCTGAAAAGAGCCTCTGAAAAAGCACAGATGATGTCAAGGTTTTTCTAAGTTTCTGATAGGCTAATTGGCAACATTTAGGTTAATTGGAGGCAGAACTGTAGAATAGTATTTAAGGAAAACCTCAAACACACTGCGTCCTTGTGTGACAACATGGGAAAATCATCAAGCCAGAATCAACACCAAAAAAAGCCAGATTACAATTAGCTTTTTTGGAGACTAAGATTAAACTGTTTGGCCATAATGACCAGGGTTACATTTGAAGGACAAAGGGGAAAGCTTACAAGTCAAGAAACACCATCCCAACTGTGAAGTATGGGGGTTTAAGCATCATGTTGTGGGGCTGTTTTGCTCTAGGAGGGACTGGTCCACTTCACAGCATAGATGGCATCATGAAGAAAGAGCATTATGTAGAAATACTGAAGCAACATCTCAAGACATCAGCCAGGAAATTAAAACTTGGCCACAAATGGGTCTTCCAAACAGACCATGACCCTAAGCATACTGCCAAATTAGTTAAAATGTGGATAACAGAGTGAATGTTTTGGAGTGGCCATCATATAGCCCTGAACTCAATCCTATAGATCATTTGTGGGAGTTAAAAAAGCGTGTGCAAGCAAGACCGCCTACAAATCTGACTAAGTTACACCAATTCTGTCAGGAGGAATGGGCCAAAATTCCTTCAATCTATTAGGAGAAGCTTGTTGAAGGATACCCAAAACATTTGACCAAAGTTTTACAGTTTAAAAGCTAAGCTAAAACAATACCAAGGAAATGTATGTAGCTTTTGACTGTCTAGAAATTAATAAAAAAAATCTCAAAAAACTCTCATTTAGCAAATGTAAATCATTTAGGTAATCCTAACAGACCTAAAATAGTAAACATTTAGTATGATTTACCATCAGATTTTTTTTTTAAATGGTTATGTTCTTTTTTTCTGGTTTTAACTGTAAACAATGAAATGAATTCATTTAGTGCTATCTATTTTATATTAATTTATGAATATTATTTGTCACATTTGTTGGATATTTTCAATAAATAGGGGTTTCACAGGACAGCAAAACCTAATCAAATTCCAATGTTTTTAAAATGATATATAGATAAAAAATTATTGTCATTTACTAACACGGTTGATCTGTGAATAGTATGGATCAAAACACATGGTTCGGAACACACTTGACTCATAGATCAGTACATTTTTTTCTTACTTTACTAAATTTGATGACAATCGCAGAGAGATCGCCTCTTGTGTCATTCAAATCACATGTCTGAAAGCATTTAGGCTTTCCTGTAAAATATAATGATGACGAAAGAAGTCGTAAAAGGTTATTCGGGATGTGGTGGGTTTCTTAGGTTATTAAAGGTGTTTTCTGTTACTACTTGTTTCGCCTGCATTAATGCATTCAGTGTAAGCTGCATGATTAATAATTAAAAGATCAGGATCTCAACAACCATGCAACATAAATTATAAATGATGGTGATTTGCATATGTTCATTAACCCTTTGAATTGCTGCATTCAAATCTGTGTTTGAAAAATGCAAAAATCAAGAAAGAGATTCAGTCTTTAGTTTACAAACAGTCAAATAACAGAAATATTGGGATAAGTTTTTAATTTAGATAAAACCACTCATGTTTATGCTAAATATTAAAATCACCGTCATGCGTATTTAACTTGACGTTCAAAAATGAAAGTTGTAGGCAGCAATTAATTTATGTACCCAGTAGGTGGCGACAACCAGTCATCAAAAATATGCCACTGAATAATTCTTCAAAAATGACACATCTAGCAAAGAAACATGACGATTTATGAGTGAAAAACTGAATCATTTATTGAAAATGAGATTAAAAATAAATCTTGGTTATACAAATTACAATGTTAGATTTATCCATTTAGCATTATCAGCAACAGTGGTAGTAACAGTGAATTTTTCACAATTTTTTAAAATTAATTTTTATTCAGCTGATTATTTCTTTATTTTATTTTTAAGAAAATTACAGATTCTAAGTTCTGGTCGTTAAAACTAAAAGTGTCTTGCAGTACTGTTTTTGTAATAAATGGAAAGCAAATGACATTTGTCTCCTCCCATTTTTGGCTGAAAAATGGTCCATGATCCATGACTAAAAACATAATATGATCTGAACTGTGAGATTTGTGATCCGTTACACCACTATCATCTACTAATATACTGAAGCCACTTGTAAAACTAGGTCTGATATATTCATTAACGATTTGACAATGTTCTTTTTAGCTCATAAGACCTGTAATTTATTTAACTATGCTTGAGACAGTCACATCATAGGACACTTTTATGATTTGACTCAAAAATTTGTATTTTAAAACAAGAGGTCCAGGAAAACTGTTTATGTTTAACCATTTACTGCACTTTAAATGATGACAATACTAATTATATTCATTTTTGTCATGTGTGACGTGTGAAATGCAATGTCACATTAACAACCCAAATATCCCTGCCTTCAAAATGTACAACCTTCATTCACAGACCATAATTATAAACATTAAACATAATCATTGCTTGTACATAAAATACTTTTAAAATACAGCTGCCCCTGCACAACACCATTTTATAAGCTATTTTCAAGTGGAAAATTATAAAACATCACATACTCTCTTGCACAGGGTCTGATGCCATCTTTGGTTTTTCCACAGTGAGAATCATTTTTTCCTAATGTGTTCTGGTAAAAGCATGTGTCAGGAGCCACTTTGGCACCTGATGAAACAGCAAAAGACACAACATTAATGCAGATATCAATGTTTTGTTTATAGGAGCTATTATGCAAATCAGGATACTAAAACATCAGATTCTGCCCAGCTTGTGATAATGAATCACGGTATTTTCGTGAAAACATTTAGGCTTAGGGATTCATATGTTGGTATACATAATGTGGACGAAATTGGATATGTAAATTTATACAACAGTTCTGTCT
Organism: Danio rerio; assembly: GCF_052040795.2. Classification (NCBI taxonomy): domain Eukaryota; kingdom Metazoa; phylum Chordata; class Actinopteri; order Cypriniformes; family Danionidae; genus Danio; species Danio rerio. The sequence continues at coordinate 9,703,862 of NC_141032.1, forward strand.
TGTTCTTGAATCCTATTTGCTGATAGCCGTCCAATATTCTGCAAAAGACAGCACTCGTACAGCATATTCACCCTTCACCCTTGTTTATTACTCCCCCCACATACAGCGACAAGCAGAGGACACTACAGTTTGACAAATATTGCTGCTGTTGGGTAAAATAATGTACTTTTGTTTTGTTTTTTACATTCTTTAGAGAGTGTAATTGTTTAGATTGCAGTTTATTTATAAAGATAGTGCCTATTTTAAAATAGGCTGATGTTCCACCACAAGATGGCGACAGAGATCGCATAATAAGTCCTTAGAGGGAAAAAACAGCATTTTCTCAGTGTAAGTTTCAAACTACAGCTGAACAAATCACTATAAATCAGCTAAGTGACGTTCTAAGTTGATCTCTCTTTTGTGTATTTTGTAGTGCTGTATTAATACCACAGCGATCTGGTAGTGTTTGCTTTGCTTTGGCTTTTTTGATGTTAATTATTGTGATATCCTGATTGTAACAGAGAAATACTGGGAAATCTCTGTAGACTGATGGCATTTCACCTCGTTCAGTCTTACGCCCCATTCACACGTGGCGTCAGCATCAACGCTTTCCATTCACTTTGAATGGGTGACGTCAGTCGTTGCCGAACTGCATTGTGGATCTGTCGGCGCCACTTCAGAGGCGTTGCTCGCTGCAGTAGTTGGGACTAGCACAACTTTTCATTCGCCGATGGAAGCGTCAGCCAATCAGATTGCTGTATGCAAATACACCAGCTAGACAGTAGCCTATTGCTGATTGAATTTCATTGGCTGACGATCGCGATAACCCCAACTTCAGACACACCTTCAGTCAAGCATTGACGCTGAAGCCCCGTGTGAATGGGCCGTTATAATCTTAAAATGTGAGCAAAACCACCTGTTTTGTCATCACTTTGGATATTAAGCTAGAGAATTATTTAAATACTAACTCTAAAGTGACGTTTGTGAAGTAGCAATCGTTTCTGCTGTTCTGCCATCAGCTGCTGATGAGAATGAATGGCGGAAGAAAGTAGTTCCTCATACAAAAGGGTTTTTAAGACTCTCCGTGTTTGATTTTCTTTTTTATACACACGATTATGCTGTTGAACTGTTATATAAACGCAATATCACACCAGTAGCACTGCAATATGGCTGTATATCGGCACTGGTGGAGGGCACTAAGCCATATCGCACTGCTATTCGTGTGATGTTGCTCATATATACAAGTATAGAGCTGTGCAATCATTTTGTTTACATTTTTGACAATATACATAATTACAGAGCCAATATTTGGGAACAAACACAGTTAAAGTGTGTACCTTGAATAAACTAAAAAGCCTCTACCAAATGTGCAAATGTAAACTTTGTTAACTGAAAACAGAAACAAGTGGGTAACAAACTGTCTAAAAAAAATCCACACACTGGTCCTAACACAGGTCATACATGATTTCATGAGGACACACACCATACTGTCATTATTTTTAAACCAGCTAAACATTCATTCATTCATTCATTTTATTTTCTGCTTAGTCCCTTTATTAATCTGGTCTCGCCACAGCAGAATGAACCGCCAACTTATCCAGCATATGTTTCACGCAGCGGATGCCCTTCCAGCTGCAACCCATCTCTGGGAAACATCCATACACACTTATTCACACACTTAACTACTGACAATTTAGCCTACCCAATTCACGCATGTCTTTGGACTGTAATAATAAGCATAAAAGAGAGCAACTATCTATATACATTTTAGTTTTAACAGTAAACTAGTCACCTTGGACAAAGTGTAACAGCCACCGCAAAGCCTTTTTCTTTTTTTTATGAATAAAAATTGTATGGGCGGTTCATTCCCCTCTGGCAACCCCTGATAAATAAAGGGACTAAGTCGAAAAGAAAATGAATGAACGAATGATAACACTGGTGAGAGCTAGAGCTGAGGCATAGACTGGGCTTTGTTAGTGGTTTATTGGAGAGTGTGGCTGCTTAGCTTATGGTTGCTTAGAAGACGCCCAACAGGAAACTTAAACCACAAGATCTTGATAAATCAAACTGAGCAGAGCTTTCTGCAAAACATGTTGAGGTCGGATCATTTTCATACCTTAAACTAATCATACCTTTTTTTACACTCAAAAAAATTATTTGTTGAATCAACATGATTTAATCGTAGTATCCACTGCGCATCTAAACAAATCAAGTAAACTTGAACTGTTTTTGTTATATGAACACAAAAAAACTTGTAAATTCAACATGGTTTTAACAGGTCTGTGTAGCTTCGTACATTAATTCATTCATTTTCTTTTCGGCTTAGTCCCTTTATTAATCACGGGTCGCCACCCCGAAATTAACCGCCAACTTATCCAGCATATGTACATGTATTAAATAGCGGATGCCCTACCAACTAGTTCCAAAAGACATAAAAATAACAAAGGCAGGGTTAAGTTTAATTAAGATGGTTTATTTATGTTTACTGAAGTACAAATATGTTTTTTTTTAAATGGTCCATTTATGTTTATAAACTTCACATGTTTATTTTTGAAATGTAGGATTTTATGTGTTCCCCAGTTTGTACATGGGCTACCAGCAGCTGTGAGAGTTCAATGTTTTTTTTATACATAGACTAGAAATTAGTGTACTTTCCTAGCGTTGAAGTAAAATATTAAGAATAGTATTACAATAAATCTTCACTGACTAAACCTCTTACTGTTCCTATTGCCTAAGCATAGAATAACAAAACAAAAAAAAAAAAACACGTATGTGTCAAGCCATCAGAACCGAACCGAAAACCGCGTTAAAAAACCGAGGTATGTATTGAACTGTTAGCTAACTGTATTGTTGCATCCCTAAACGCACACAAGAAATGATAAGGAAATACTGGTTTTCCCGTGAGACTGCAAAAGGTATGCCTTTGTGGTACATCTTAGACAAAACATCAAAAAGACAAGGGTGTTCCTGTTAAGGTTTTCCCAAACTTTACTACATTTCTTTGGTCCTAAAAGATTGAGAATGAGCCGTTCTTATAATTTAAGCCATGTTTCCTGACATTGTGGTCCAACCAAAATTCCCCACTGCCCTGTATCTTGTCCTCTCATCGGCTGTAGGTCATGGTCGATGTGTTTTTCAATCAGAATGTTGTTAGAATGGAAATTATTTTATGGGTGGAGACATAACTGCTTTTGTTTCTGATGGCATCTTTGAAAATTCATACTGCGGGCAGCACGGCGGCGCAGTGGGTAGCATTCTCGCCTCACAGCAAGAAGGTCGCTGGTGGAGTTTGCATGTTCTCGTCGTGTTTGCGTGGGTTTCCTCCAGGTGCTCTCGTTACCCCCACAGTCCAAAGATATGTAAAACAGGTGAACTAAATAAGCTAAACTGTCCTTAGTGTATGTGTGTGAATGGAAGCGTATGGGTGTTTTCCAGTGATGGGTTGCAGCTGGAAGGGCACCCGCTGCAGAAAACATATGCTGGATAAGTTGGTGGTTCATTCCTCTGTGGCGACCCCTGATTAATAAAGGGACTAAGCCAGGGGTGTCCAAACTTTTTGGGCCGAGGGCCAGATGCAAAAAGACAAACGTTGTCGCGGGCCAAATTTTACATACATCACACAGACACGTATGTATATATATATATATATATATATATATATATATATATATATATATATATAAATACAGTTAAAGTCAGAATTGTTAGCCCCCCTAAATTATTAGCCCCCGTTTATTTTTTCCCCAATTTCTGTTTAACGGAGAGAAGATTTTTTTCCACACATTTCTAAACATATTAATTTTAGTAACTCATTTCTAAAAACTGATTTATTTTATCTTTGCCATGATGACAGTAAATAATATTTGACTAGATATTTTTAAGACACTTCTATACAGCTTAAAGTGACATTTAAAGGCCTAACTAGGTTAATCAAGTTAACTAGTTAAGTTAAGGTAATTAGGCAAGTTATTTTATAACAATGGTTTGTTCTGAAGACTTAAAGGGCTAATAATTTTGACCTTAAAATGGTTCATAAAAAAATTTAAACCGCTTTTTATTCAAGCCGAAATAAAACAAAAGTCTTTCTCCAAAAGAAAAAATATTATCAGACATATGGTAAAAATGTCCTTGCTCTGTTAAACATCATTTGGGAAATATTTAAAAAAGAAGAAATAAATCAAAGAGGGGCTAATAATTCAGACTTCAACTGTGTGTAGATAGATAGATATATAGATATATGGATAGATAGATAGATATATGGATAGATAGATAGATAGATAGATAGATAGACAGACAGACAGACAGACAGACAGACAGACAGACAGACAGACAGACAGACAGACAGACAGACAGACAGACAGACAGATAGATAGATAGATAGATAGATAGATAGATAGATAGATAGATAGATAGATAGATAGATAGATAGATAGATAGATAGATAGATAGATAGATAGATCATAACAAGAACTGCTGCTTAATTGCATGCATGTAATAGCGACACCCGGTGGTTATTTATTGAATTACGTTCATTTTTGTATAGCGGGCCAGATTCTATTGATATTTATAAAAAGCCTCGCGGGCCGCCACAAAACTGATTGCGGGCCGCAGATGGCCCGCGGGCCGTAGTTTGGACATGCCTGGACTAAGCCAAAAAGAAAATGAATGAAAAAATTAATAATTCATACTGCATGACTGGCAAGAACAAGTCATTTTAGAGGCATCGGTTGCCTTCGATCTCAGGCATTTGCTGGTGATTTTACAATCAGGAGCTAAACCTGGAACAGGATTGGACACCCCTGGCCTAGGTTATTCTTGGAAAGGTGTCTTCAACTTTGCTCATCTCCATATAGGCAGGTAGCTGCCCAGGAGCAGGGCTGGAGATCCCTGTTTAAGGGAGACTGTCTTATAAATTGTTGCTCCTGTTGAAGGTTTTCAGGGCTCAGAATAAACTCATGCTTACCTGTTCCCCAAAGCCTTTGGCAGTGCTGGAGATGAGTGGGGCATTGGCCATTGTAGCAGTAACCCTGGCCAGAGCTGCAAGGTATGCCATTCATCCTGAAATCATTCTCAGGGCACTTCTCCGAAAGCCCTGTGCAGTACTCCGGAACATCACACTCATTTATAGATGCTCGACACAAGCTTTCAGCATCTTTTATCTGGCACAGCAGGAGAGAAAAGAGAACTGTCAATAACAGTAACTGTCATGCACAGCCTACCATCACTTCATCTATAATTACTGTTAACACCACACAGTATTGACAGTGAAATGAGGCCACTCAAAGTTGCTGGATCAAGTCCCACCAGTGTTGTGCCCTTCAGCAGTTTCAGCTTGCATGATATTGTCAAACTCGTTTATACCAGACACAGACTTCACAAGACGTCAAAGCCTGCAGTCAATCTCATTTACAGATCTTGGGTTCAGATCCCGATAATGCCCTTTCTGACAGTGTCTGGCAGGGTTTCTGGGTGCACTCTAGGACATAAGTCTGTAATGTTGCTTGATACAATTTGAAATTGACTTTTACTTAGACCCATGGAAGACTCTGTGTGTTTTGTATGCTCTCTGTCACAATCCATAGCACCCTTGCTGTATATCAGGGTTCACCAAACTTGTTCTTGGAGGGCCGGTGTCCAGCAGATCTTAGCTCCAACCCTAATCAAACACACCTGTAATCAAGATCTTACTAGGTATTAGAGGTGTGAACCTATACTGGTCTCACGGTTCGGTTACGATTATCATGCCTTCGATTCGGTTCAATTCGATATTTCGGTGCATCGACGATGCTTTCCATATACAGTGTTATATTTTAGAGGAGAGGCTATAACAAGCTGTCTGTATAAACACACAGAGACACAGCATCACACTGTCTCTCATTCAAACACAAACATAGACAGCACCAAATAAACAAACACACACACACGCACACACACTTAAGCCCTCGCAACAGGGAGAGCTCGCGAAGAGCGGAGCAGAAAAACGAAAAAAAAAAAAACGAAAAAATAAGCACTTTTCCAACGGTCCCTTGCTGAGAGCTCCTCTCAGCGCGAGCTATCCCGGCTAAACACATATTGCGAGGGCTTAAACGGAGCAGTGCTCGTAGTGTGGAGCGAAAAGAAAGAAAGACAGAAACACAACCAGCTTTGTCTTTTTTGTAGGAAACACACTTTAGATCTTTTTAGGGTAAGAGGTTTTTGAGTTATTGCCGTCTGTAACTGAATGTGTGTCAAGAATATCGAAAACAAAACCAACTGAACCGTGCTCCTTTCTGGCGCACTCCTGGATATACAGCGCCCTTAGTATTTGCCTATGGTGCCTATGCCACGGACCGGCCCTAAGTTGGCCGAGTGTTGTAAATACTCGCGCTCACCTCCCTCGCGACAGAGCGCATAGGAGATAAATGACGTCAGTACATAATAACCGGTTATGATTATTACTGAACCAAACCGAATTGTCCACGTCTGCATCGCGGTGCACCAAAGAAACAATTAATTGAAACATCCAAACATAGTTGAAACATCCAAGCAGGTCCAAGCAAGTTGGAGCTAAACCCAGCAGGGACACTGGCGCTCCAAGACTGAGATTGGTGACCCCTGCTGTATATAAGTATGGTGAAAAACAGCTCTCGGATTTCATGTAAAATATCTTAATTTGTTTTCAGAAGGTCTTAGGAGATAGGAACAACACGAGGGTGAGTATTTAATAACAGAGTTAAATGTTTAAGGGGGAACAAACCCTTTAAATATGAACCATTACAAACACTGTATGCTTTTCTGGCGACTGCTTATTCAGGGTATATGCAGGAATCCTAAAGGTAATTTCAATCCCTTTTCAGGACTTTTTAAAGACCTTTCTTAGAATATTTTAAGACCTCATCGCCACTTCAAGTTGTAATCAGTATCGAACCTTTAACTTAATAAACAGTTGTAGTTAAATAAATCAATGGAGCACAACCATGCAATGTAACACTTATACACTATGGACAATTTAGCCTACCCAATTCACCTGTACCGCATGTCTTTGGACTGTGGGGGAAACCGGAGCACCTGGAGGAAACCCACGCGAACGCAGAGAGAACATGCAAACTCCACACAGAAACAACAACTGAACCAGCCGAAGCTCGAACCAGCGACCTTCTTGCTGTGAGGTGACAGCATGACCTAGTGCGCTACTGCGTCACAGCGACAGGCTTCAGCCACTGTTTAAACTCAACTTTTTCCAACCAGGAATACGCAAACTTACATTTTTCCATATTGCCGTCTGCTTTGCTCTATGATTTCGCTACATGTGGAGAGCGTCACATCACCTTCCTGCGTTTGTCGCAATTTACATGACATCACCCGGACGGACGAGCTTGGCCAGACAAGCTCCGGCTCGAACCAATCACGTGGATCGAGCATGCCATTGTTATTATTAGATATTAAATAAATATTAAATACATTTATGCATTTTTTGGAGTGAAACACTTTGGACAAGGCTTGAACAAAATGAAAGGTCTCGTAAAAACATGATTAAGACTTTTTAATACCTTTTAAGGGCCTTAATTTTCTCATTATTGATTTATCAGCTTTTAGAATCGTTTTAAGACCCCTGTTAATGATCCTAGCTTCTTGTATTGTTTATTTTCCGAGTCACCCTTTCATTCAACAGTTGGCACCCTGGCTTAGTTGTTTAGAGTGTGTGTCTTGTAAACATGACATTCAATGTTCGAATCCCAGTAGTACCGTAGTACCTCTATTTATTTGTCTGCCGGCAGAAGGCAGACCTCATGAGAAGGTTTTTCAAAAACAAACAACCATGTGAAAATACTGGCCACTTGCCACACAGTTCAACAACACTACACTACCTGACAAAATTCTTGTCGCCTACCCAAATTTTAGGAACAACAAATTATAACTTGACTTCTAGTTGATCATTTGGTATCAGAAGTGGCATATATGAAAGGCAAAGGCCTCTAGATTGCACTTTTTTTAACCAAAATAAAATATGATCATGTCTTGATTTTTAACTATTTAATAAGGACAGTAAGGTCTGACTTGGCTCAGACAACTCAAATATATTAATATAGTCATCTGGAATGGCAAAAAAACTCCCAGAGTTCATCAAGATTCTTTGGATTTTAATGCCTCCTCCTTCATCTTACTGCTCGCATGCTCAATGTTCATGTCTAGTGACTGGGCTAGCCAGTCCTAGAGCACCTTGACCTCCTATGCTTTCAGGAACTTTAATGTGGAGGCTGAAGTATGAGAAGGAGCGCTATCCTGCTGAAGAATTTGTTGCCCACTGCTGTGGTTTGTAATGTAATGGGCAGCACAAATGTCTTGATATTTCAGATTGTTGATGTTCCCATCCACTCTGCAGATCTCTTACACACCCCATACTGAATATAACCCCAAACCATGATTTTCTTTTGCCAAACTTGACTGATTTCTGTGAGAATTTTGGGTCCATGCTGGTTCCAATAGGTCTTCCGCAGTATTTGTAATGATTGGGATGCTGTTAAACAGATGATTTACTGGAAAAATCTACCTTCTGCCACGTTTAGAAATGATCAACTGGAGGTCAAGTTATTATTTGTCGCTCTTACAACTGGGATCAGCAACAAGACTTTTGGTCCAAATCCTAACAGTGCCTTTCTGACAGTGACTTTACTCTCTTTGCTCACTCTAGGTTTGAAGGACTAGGTTTCAAGACCCTAAATGTGCTTGAAAATTCTAAATCTAGCATTAATTCAGCTGAGATCGTCTCTTTCAATGGAGCAGCACTTCAGCGGGCTCTGTGCAGTTAAATGAGGCCATTCAGAGACTCTGGGTTGAGTCGTGACTTGTGACAATTTGGCGAGTCCATTTCGCCCCCACCAAATAACAAATACATCAAGAACAGCAGCTTGCATGACATTTTTAGACAACTTTTCGCCACCCACCCAAGTCAAATGCAGCAATGAACTTTGATTTACAGATCCTGGAATTAAACGCCAACTGTGTCACTCTGCCAGTGGATTTGCTCTAGAAGCTTACTCAAGAAAAAAGGATCATAATACTGCTGTCTTCTTCAATTCTGCTGAGACTGAAAAGTCTCTTTTTTACACAGAATTGGGCTTACAAACTCTGAAAAATCAAAGTGTCCCTTAAAACCCATGACCTCCATAGCACAATGGATACTGCATTGGAGTACTAGACTGTAAAATAAGGTGGTTCACAGTATCACAAGAGCCATGACTTTGGAATGTTTTTTAGGTACACTTTGCACCTTCTCTCATACCCAAATCGCCTAGAAAAGAAGCTCTCTTTTATAATGTGTATTTATATATCGCATTTATTGTGTATGACCATACACCCAAAGCGCTACACAGTCATGAGGGAGGTCGCACCATACCACCACCAGTGTGCAGCATCTGCTTGGATGACATGACTGCAGCCACAGGACAACAGCACCAGTGCGCTCACCACACACCAGCTATATGGGGAGTGGAGAGACAGTAATGAAGCCAATACGGTGGACGAAGAAGTTTGACTAAGGGCCAATGGAGGGAATTTGGGTAGGACACCGGGTTACTCCTTACTCTTAACGAGAAGTGCCATGGGATTTTTTTAATGACCACAGAGAGACAGGACCTTGGTTTACCATCTCATCTGAAAGATGGCGCTCACTGACAGTATAGTGTCACCTTCACCTTACTGGGGCATTAGAACTCACACAGACCGCAGGTTGAGTGCCCCCTGCTGGCCCCACTAACACCACTTTCAACAGCAATCTAGTTTTCCCATGTGGTCTCCCATCCAGGTACTGAACAGGCTCAGCCCTGCTTAGCTTTAGGCCCCGTTTACACTAGTGTAAACGGGGCCTTAGTGAGTAACCGGTCCTGGGCTGGGCTGTTTATTAATTCATAGCTCGAGTCTACTGTAGGAATTTAATATTACAATTCCATGTTCAATGAAAAAGTCAGGAAAGGACTTTCAATGGCGAAAATATTAGTAATTTATTAGATACAAATGAATCATTTGATTCAGAGCTCTGGGTCACGTCTGTCCCTTGCGTTTCACCAGTACCATGCAAAAAATACATTTGGGAGGTCCACAACCACTCTGCATTTCTTTGACTCCTGTATTTATACCAACATAGGCTCATTCTGAAAACATAGCCCTATATATGTTTCTGGAGATCACGAATTGTAGCCAGATCTACATATGGCTGCATTTTGTCTTTAAAAATCGGTCAATCAGTTCTTTTTAAAATACTACTGGTTGGGTTTAGGGAAGGTGGAGGGATCTGACGGTTGGTCAGTTAGTCAGTCAGTCGACATCGGCCTCTCGTAGAGAACAGCAGGCACGATTGGCACTCGCAACAGAAATTTGAAAACTAAAAAAGCATACACAGTGGCCTCTGCCAGATTCGTGAAACAAAACTGCAAAAAAACGTAACATAGCTCCTGGGACTTATTTTGCTCTCGCCAGGGAAGTATATAGAGGTACATAATCGCAATGAGCCTGGGTTGATTTATACACAACTGATATTAAAAGGTGGAGTTTTGAAGGAAGCCACCACTTGTCATTTATCCTGCAGTTCTCTGGCGGCCACACCCAAACATACTTCCTCTTTTCGACAAACTCTCTGCACAACATTATAAGCATTAGAACTCTCAACTGCTAATAATCTGTTATCAACTTCAGTATATATTTGCTTCCACAGGAAAGCTAAGTGAGAAGTTAAAGTTATTTTCAGATATTGATGCGCTGTGTCTTTCCAGTCAGCTGTACTTTTGCAAAAAATGCTATTTAGTATTCAAGCATGTCACACTCAGACATTTTGGTTATTATATCACTCAACAATACAAATATTTAATAAAAGTAAGAGACAAAAAAGACATAAAAAATAAATTTATTTTTCTCCTTCCATGAGAAAAACATTTGGTGTGTTAGCTAGGGTGGCTGCAGAGTTCTGCAGGATTTCTTGGGTTTAGTTTGGTTGCACAATCACATCCAAAACTCACATCATTGCATATTACACAGGAAAACAACAACAGTTTTTAAAGCTCCGCCAAAAACCTGACATCTTTTCAGAGTTTAACAAAAACACTGTCTTATTTCTTAAAGTATTCAAATCAATTATTTGGACAGGAGGAGCTTGTCCCATTCCAACCCACAGTAGTACTAAAAAGCCAAAAGGGTCAAGAGAAGTATTAAAAGCTATTCAGAGCTATTTTAAACAATTTCTTCAATCCTTGTGCACTGTTCAAATGTACTCCACTTACAATATGTTCGGGATGAAAACATGCACTAAGTTAAACTGCTGTAAAAATGCAACAGATAAATACTTTTATTTTTTATTTTTTTGCATAAATCTGTTAATCAACCTCAGTACTGATCAAAACTGCTTAATATTTTAAACAATTACAGGATTTGAACTGCTTAATTGTCAAATTCATAAATAGTTTCACTGGTTTGGTGACAAAAAACACACAAAATAACTCATTTAGAGCACTCAAAATAAGTAATTGTGAACTAGATTGTTTTTTATAAGTTATAACAGTCTTGGACAAGTGAAAGATTAGTAACAACATTGACTTTGATGCATAGTTAGTTTATGTGCAGCATAATGTTTTCATTTTTCTTTCTAATTGAATCATATAATCATTGCGTTCTTGATTGTTGGTGGCTTTCCCTTTTGGGAAGAGGTCTTTCCAACAGGGAAACCATTTAGATAGTCTGTGCAAAAAAAAGCTTAGTTTCTGGATTTTATATGGAGTTATATGGAGTATAACAGGCGTATCCGGGTACTTAATTAAGTGAAGTTTATTCATAAACAAATTTCGAGAGGATCACGTGCTTATGATTGTTCACAGCTGTTCCAACTTTAGCTAATTACTGATTATCCTATCAGACGATCCTTAATTCACTATAAATAACCAGACTTTTCTCATCTCAATATCTTCGTCTTAAAGAACCCCCCCCCCACCCCCCCCACCCCCCCACCCCAGCCAACCCTACTTTCCCTCCTTTCAAACAGGCGTCACGGTGCCCAGCGATTAGCGCTGTTGCCTCACAACAAGAATGCCCCTGGTTTAATTCCTTTCCAAACCAGATGGCATTTCTGTGCGGAGTTTGCTCGTTCTCCCCGTGGTCGCTTGGGTTTTCCCCGGGTCTTCCGGTTTCCTCCCAGAGTTCAAAAACAAGCACTCTAAACAATTAATCCAAATACATTAGCTAAACTCTGAGTACACCTTTCAGCATACATATCCGACACTTAGCTACAACAAGCAAGAAGGGGAGTCATCGAGATCTACCCGAGCTCAAACTCCCCTCTCGCCTTGTAACGGGAGGGAGCCCAGGGCTCGAGGGTCTTATAAGCTCAGGGCTCTCTCCCGGGACAGCACGCCAAACTAGCTTTACTGTCAATCATCAGCTAAGTGTGAACTCTTGAAATAATTAAACGATTACAGCTCAGAACAATGTTGTGTTGTACTGCCTGTTCAACTTCATTTTATTTGTAAATATACGTGCTTTCCTGTCATTCAGACCTGCAACACATTACAAAAAAAGTTGGGACATGAGCAATTTAGGGCTAGTAATCAGGTAAATTGGTTATATAATGACCTGTATGTACTTTATCCTGCTTTTTATATGGCTACCTGCCACAAAACGTAATATCTAGACATAACATGCTTCTGAGCTGTAATATTTTAATTATTTATCAATTAACAATTACCAGACTTAAACCCAGCATTACAAACAGTCAAATTGGAGCTACATCACATCAACCCCCTCAGGACCAAGTTTGAGCACCCCTGTTTTACAGTGTACGTCCATAGTAGAGCACTTTAGTAAAAGCACTTCCTATTCCACCGCTCACACAAGCTAAATTCATCCCGGTCATTTTACCCACAGTAAAAAAAAGCATTACCTGGCAATTCTCACAGCAGTCTCCCTGAGCACAGCGTGAACCTTCAGTGAGCTTGCAGGTCATGGGATCACAGCATGGATTTTTACATTCCTTCAACATAAATGCACAAGACGGTAAACCCAGTCATCACTGACACATCAGAGTCAAAGATAAACATACATTAATGCATTAATGATGTCATTTAAGAAGGATGGTGTTCAATCTGGCCTAGACTGAGTCACTACCATAGACTATTTAAAAATATGCATACGGGATGTGTGTAATACCTCCACTGTTCCACAGTCACACTCCTCTCCAGGGTCCAGGAAAGCATTACCACAGACAGGCCCACTGTACAGTTTGTATGAGCTGGGGGTGTCCAGCAGACAGCTAGGGTTGGCGTTGTCTAGAAATACAGTCAGCTGCTCTAGACTGCAGTCACTGAACTGCTCTGGGAACAGCGTGCTTGAATGGACAAGATAACAATTTGTAATATTCGGCCAAATAAACACTTTAAACTGCTTCTAGGAAGAGCAGTTCACTTTCACTGTAAAAACTGCTGGGTTCCACACAATCGAGTTGTGTTGGGACAACATGAAGGAATTAAGTTAACTTATTAGTTTTTACAAATTTAAGTGGACTGAACATAAATCTATTAAGTTGTCTCAAAAAACCCTCAAGAATTGTGTTGTTTCAGCTCATTTTATATAAGTAGTTTGAACAAACAGCAAGCACCATTTTTTTAGTGTACATTTGTTCAGATCATGATATGCTTTCATGATGATATTTCAAGGTTAAAAGTATGATTAATTGTATTAAATGTTGACCTGTAAACTTCAAATTAGTCTACTTTCATGACACGCTATCGTACACCTAAAATAAAATCTTTTTGTAGTGTCAGATTAATCATTTTGATTCCAACGCATTTAAATCATGTTTCATTAATCATGTTGTATTTTTTAGAAGTACACTAATTTTTGCATGGTGACTATTTAAGCACTTGTAACATAAGCAGTTTGTTGAGAAGCTGGAATTTTGACAAAATAAATGAATTTAATCTGTATTAACTGTATTAAACATTTTAACTATAGCCATTTTTGATTTTACTGTAAATAACTTTGACTTAAAAGCCCAAAATATCTATAAGTATTTATTTTAAAAGCATATCAAGTATATTTCTGGTTGCTTATTGATTGCAGTTTGTTGCTAGTGTGCTATGTGGTTTTATTTAAGGTGTAAATTTGTTATTTCTAGTGAATTACACAGAGAGTTAGTGGACGCCTAGATGCAACCCAGGCTCATTCTGAAAATGTACCGCTATATACATTTCTAGAGAGCGCCAAATACGTCCCAGGAAATTTTTAATACGTCCCCGTTTTTTTGCAGTTTATGTTTTCGAGAATCCACCAGAGGCCGCTGTGAATGCTTTTCGAGGTCTCAAATTTCTCTTGCGAGTGCCATTCTGGCCTGCTGTTCTAGCGTAAATCCACCAGAGGCCGCTGTGAATGCTTTTCGAGTGCCAAATTTCTCTGCTGTTCTTGCGTAAATCCACCAGAGACCGCTGTCGACTGACTGACATAAAGAATGACTGACTGACTGATCGACTGAACAATCCTCTCTCTTCCCTAAACCCAACCGATAGTGTGTTCAAAAGCACTGATTGACCCGGACGCCCACTTCCCTAAACCCAACAGTTTTAAAAAGCAATCCAGAAAAAGAAACCCCCCCGCCAGATTTTTACCATGTTTTCAGATTTTACCACATTCTCACCTTGTTATTTACTTGTTTGTTTTATTTTAGGCTTCTGTTTTTATCTTATTCGCTTTCTGGAACTGTTCTTCCCCGGACTCGAACCCCAACTTCTCTCTGCATCTCAAGTCCTCTGACATACATGACGAGCTAACTGGACTAACTGGTAACAGTGGGAAAGCTGTCTATTCGGAGCTAAGTGGTCGGCTGGTAACCACAACAAGGAACAGTGTCATATCACCCTCGTAGCATTCGTTTCAAAGATGAAATGCATATATACATGCCTTCTGCTACATAATTCACAATCTCCAGAAATATATATAGGGCTACGTTTTCAAAATGAGCCTATGTTGCCTTAATTTCTGGTAGCCAGCTACTAGACAGAGAGATCAGACTTCTAACCAAGGGACAAATGAAAACAGTATGATATTACACAAATACCGCTTACCCCACACTCTCTGTCATGATACAGAAGGAACTGATCACTGACGAGCCACACGTGCAGTGATCCTCATCATGGGACATGCCCATGTTATGACCCATCTCATGTGCAATTGTGGATGCCAGGCCCAGTGGGTTCTGATTATGATCCTGAAAATAACAGCATATTGTGTAATTGTCTTTAAAAACAAAAAACAATCCTTTTGTTCCAAATCGTGATTTAATTTGATACCAGAAATCATCGCAAATTTAGGCAATGAATACCTGATTGACTCCTGCTGAGCTTTCGGCACACATTGCAAATTTGTTTGCCAACCCAACTGTGTCACCCAAAAAATCAATTCCACTAGAGGACAAAAAAAACAGTTAATAGTTTGGCCTGCACGATATTGAGATTTTTTTTATTTTGCAATTTATATTGCAATATAAATGCAATTTCACCAGATGAGGAACGATGGCCGAGGAACCCGAGAGTGGACCGGGCCCAAACAGATTGTTTTACTTTTGCCATCGTTCCTCCTCTTAAAGTCCAGAGCTCTTTCCTTAGGATTCGAGACCAGTGCGCGCTACAGGTGAATCCACTTACGCGGCAGTCTCATTACGTTCCCACGGCTCTGGGCCCTGCCCCCTTGCCACAGAGACTATTGCGAATGATTACACTGCGATATCGAAGCATTAATCGATAATCATTAATAAATGCATTAGTTAACATAATAATAGTAAAAAATAGTTAATCATAATTAATCATAGTTAATAACACAACCCCACAAATGATCATTGTTTATCTTAGTTTACAGTAGAGCTGCACAATTAATCGTAAAAAGATTGCGATCTCGATTCGAACCCCTAGACGATCTTAATCCAGCATTTCTACGATTCTGTCAATCATATTTTCAAGTTCAGGAGAGAGGAAAAGGCGGCTGCACGAGTCTTTTCATTGCTTCACACACGTTGCTCAGCGACATGGATCCCTCCAAATGATGTTGAAAGAGTCACATACTGTATTTCTAAGGTATAATTCATCCCCAAAATGTCATTTCTGTCTTCACATAATGATGTATTCGCGGCCGGGAAATCACGTGTGACGTGAGCTGCTGACCGAGAGGGCGAGTGTGCGCGCTACTTGATAGAACAGAACCTGCGCAGGCTGCGAATAACAGGTAATACAGTTGTAAATAATAATCAGCTTGTGGCACAGATTGATCGTTTGGAAGCCGCGTGTGAAGTATGAACAGCACTTAGCAGTCAAAATGAAACCGAAATTGTGCACATCATTTAAATGATCATACCGCAATTTAGAGTTATGATTATGACAAGATTTGATGGGTTTTTTTTTCATAGCGAACCCACAGTTGTGCACGAAAATAAATGTTTACAGTGTCAGTATAACTACTCTAGCCTATATATTGTTGAATATAATCTGATAATGACAAATGATTTTACCAGTGAATAAAATGGTCTTATGTTGTCAACGACAGACTGCAAGCATGTATCTCAAACATAATAAACATTAGAATTATTATAAGTAGAATAGAAATATTTATAGAAGCTAGTAGACCTACACATAATATTATTGTTGTTTTACCATATGTTTAAGAAAAAATAATAATTCTATATCTACAGAATCGTGAGAGAATCGTGATCTTTATTTTAAGCAAAAAAATTGCGATTCTCATTTTAGCCAGAATCGTGCAACTCTAGTTTACATTGTTTAAATAAACAGCATACTGTACATATGTGAATTAAAAAATGAATTAGTAATTGCTGAATTTGATAGCTTCAATAATCATTTACTCTTCTTTTACTTGTTCAAAAACTGTTTGACTTTCTTCTGTTGAACACAGAAAGTATTTTGAAGATTTGACTTCCATAGTACTTGTTTTTCCTACAATTGAAATCAGTGATTACAAGTTTTCAGTTTTCTTTTGTGTTCAACAGAATAAACTCATAAAGGTCTAAAACTACTGTGGGGCGAATAAATAGTTTGTACATTTTTATTTCTGGATGAATTATTTCTTTAATACAAAGGTCTCAAACTGAATTCCTGGAGGGCCGCAGCTCTGCACAGATTTGCTCCAACCCTAATGAAACACAGCTGATCCAAATAATCAAGATGTTCAAGACTACTAAAGACGATTAAGCAGGAGTGAGCTGGAGGTGGTTAGAGCTAAACTATGCAGAGCTGCGGCCCTCCAGGAATTCAGTTTGAGACCATAGCTTTAATGTGATAAATAAGTGCAAGTTTAGTTAGTAGTTAACAAGTGACAACCATTAAAACATTAGTGTAAAGAGTGGGCATTATATTAAAGTGCAGTACATTAGGCTCTGCTATAGTGTAGCGAATGATCTCAGTCATCCGGCCGAGTAAATAGGTAATTAGGTCATACTCACGTCACAAACTGAGCGTTGTCATGTTTGACCCTTTTAAGCAGATTGCTCTTCCTCCATTCTATAAAGCGACTGAGAGTGTCATCAGAACTCACACTGACCACAATCTGGTCCTGTTTCATCCAGACCTCAAGACCCACCAACATCACTCGGATATTAAGAGATCGATACAACTGAGAAAAGACTTATGTTTTTAGTGTGTTTCAAAAAATCTAAATATTTATATTAATTATTAATGACTTAACATATTTAGCATTGACTCTATTTGAAAAAAAAAAAGAACTTATACCTTGTCAACGTGATTTACCACCTCCAGCATCCTGGCTCTGATAGAATCCATGCTAGAGCCAAAGTTTCTGTACTATAAGAGTAAAACATAACTTAACATTTACAATATTTTTTTTGGTCAATCTATAATGTAGAAATATTAGCAATTAGATAAAATATTGTCCAAGCAATCAAACAGGCAATATTTGTTTTGAAATTAATACAATTGGCCAACAAACTTTAACCCTTGTGCACTGTTCAAATTGACTACCCTTTTGTTATGTTAGGAATGAAAACGTCCACTGGATTAAATTGCTGTAAAAATGCATCACACACATATTTTTCCCTTTTTTTTTTTGCATAAATCAACCTCAGTCCTGATCAAAACTACTAAATGTTTTTTTTTTTTAATTACAGGATTTTAACTTTTTAAATGGCAAATTCACAAAGGATGTCATTGATTTAGTGAAAAGCACACACAAAATGACATATTTTCAATACAAAAAAATAATAATAGACTGGATTTTTTTATCTTTTATCACAGTCTTGGACACGTGAACGATTAGTAACAACACTGGCTTTGATACATTGTTAGATTTTTTCTCCCTAATTTACTGTTGGTAGCTGTTTTTGCCCCATTCACTTCTATTATAACCACATAACAAAAATGCATAATTATATGGTGTCATGATTTTGCAATCAAAAAAATGTGGTTATAATGGAAGTCAATGAGGCAAAAACATGGATTGTTTGGACTATAAATACATCTTCAGTATTCATTCAGAGTTCATTATGGAGTCTTTGTATGTCATGTGGATGTTCTGTTAGAGCCTGAGTCTTGTTTGTGTTTTGTTTGTTTTTTCTGTTTGTTTATTTGATACTTTGTAAGACTTTACAAAGACTGTATCATTAAAACTGCACTTGAATCCTACCTTTTGTCCTCGTCTCATCATTGCACCATGACAAAAACAATGCATCAAACAATTTAAGAGTTAAAATCTTGTAATTTTTTAAAACATTTAGTAGTTTTGATCAGGACTAAGATTAATTTATGCAAAAAAATGTGGAAAAATAAAAGGGAATTAAATTGCCCAGAGTGTATTGTTGATTTATTTATTTCTTTTTTTACAGTTCAACAAATTTTCTCAAAATATGTGTCAAAATAAGACTTGTCACCAAAACCATTCTGCTAGCTGAAACACAGAAAAAGTTATGGCCAAATTAAGACTCAAAATCACCCCAGAGCAGATGAAAATCATCCCCAACAGCACATAAGGGTTAAAGTCTTAATATCAGTGGTTTTTAGCATATGGTAAAAATTTAAGAGAGAATTATACAAAGAAGATTCAAAGGTCCCGTGAAATGTGTGACGTAATTTAAACTATATATATATATATATATATATATATATATATATATATATATATATAAATATATATATATATATATATATACATATATAGTAGCCCCTCCCCCTTAAAGAAACAGCCATTAGCTCTTTTCGTTTTTATCACAGCTCTGCCAGTGAGAGTGGTTGAGCTCGAGCACAGACAGAAATAGTGTCCTGAAGGGGTGGGACCGGTGTCAGACAGCCTAGAGCATTTGATTGGTTTGATTTGATGGAAACTGAAGTATGAGGCTATCAAAAATGTTGATCCATTAAGGCGGTCGTGTTAAACTGCAAGTTTTGGATGTTTATACCTTCTAGATTGTGGATTTTGTCACTGTTTTAGAGAACACTAGCTTAAAACTGACATGTTCATACTAAAAAGTAAAAAACTTTATTTTGATTTCACTGGTACTTTAAGAGTATTTTCAGCATTTCTAAAACCTCAGGTACTAATTGTGGAATGGTCTTTCAGTAATATATTTAATGTCTATACTGTAAGTCCTAACAGGGGAAATCACTCAGTAAAATAAGTTTAACTTTTTTTAAAGTTACTTTGACTATGAAAAAGAGTTATGGTAACTCATAAATTGATTGTATTAAGCAGAACTCAAACCAAATGAATTATGAATGAATACATACCAAATAATATACCAATACCAATACCAAAGCTTGAGTAAATTTGAGTAGCTATATAGTTGTTTGGACTTTATTCACTCTAATAACTGAAATCATACCTATTTGATAAATAAACTTAAGTTATCTTAATACTCTAATACTCTAAATGACAATGTAAACACAAAGAATGCATGCGTATATGACTGAATATATATTATTTTACAGTAGCATTTGGTTTCAAAATGATTTGCAGCAATCTGTTTCCTTAAACAGTTTGAGTTAACTTTATCAGGTTTTACAGTGTAGATTCTCCACCACCACCATTAGTCTTAAAAAAAATGTTAATTACAATAAATCAATTTTAAAGAATGCCTGAATTCTTACCTCGGTGTTATCGACCACCAGAAATAATTCCACAAATCTTGGAGTTTGAAAACTCTTCATATTCTAGGAGGACATGTCAATGGTCATTCCCAGTCTCTTAACATTTTTTTTTCATATGCAGAATATTAGATAGAGAATGCTCTCACCCA
This sequence comes from Danio rerio, assembly GCF_052040795.2. Classification (NCBI taxonomy): domain Eukaryota; kingdom Metazoa; phylum Chordata; class Actinopteri; order Cypriniformes; family Danionidae; genus Danio; species Danio rerio. Next base: position 9,724,104 of record NC_141032.1, read on the forward strand.
TCTGCTCGACTTTAAGGCAGCGCTCACTTGTGGTTCGTGGTCATAAAACATGGTTTTCGGTTCACCAGCAGAGCTTCTCCTTCTCCTCAGATGCTGGTGTTTATAGAGTGCATGATCTCCATCACTGTGGTTAGCTAGGGGCTCAATCAGATAGACTTGTTGTTTCACTCTGACAAAACCTCTGTGGGTAGAAGACAAGATGCAGAAGCATACAAACGTTCTCAATGCAGATTCATTCTCCTTCAAGAAATATGACATGTTTTCTTGTTTGTTTACTCTGATGGAAAATAGGAAAAATGGTCATCTAAAAATTGTAACATTGCAAATAAAGATGTCACAATACGGTAAGTACACAAAAAGTTCGGTACAACCTCCATGGTTCAATATGCTCATGAAAATTGTGTTTTTCGGTTTTGCAATAACATTTTAATAAAATTGCATCAGTGAGCTCTAAAGCTCGGGACGTTTTTACGTTACATTGAAAGAAAACATTTGAGAAATTGGGTTGTCTGTAATTGTCTCAGTGTGACGCATCAGTAGATTGCCTGAAAGTGAAAACAACTTATTCCTGCTGTCTGTGTTTTTAATATTAATAAAAAAAAACAAAAGATAACAAAAAGCTGCTCTGTTCTTAAAATCTATAGCTCAATGATTAACCTTTATTTAAGATATACAGTGAAGATTATATACAGCATGCAGTGTTTTATTTACTTGAAAACTACAATTAGACACCTGAAAAAAACTGAGAAGTGCTGTTTTTTTAAGTAGTATCTCTGCTATATTGTATTAATTTGTGCTTTTGCTTGTAGACTTTTTCTATATTTTTATTTGACAGTCTCTTGTTTTTTTATACCGAATCAAAACCGTGACATTAAAACCGAAATCCAAACTGTGAGCAATCTGTATTGTTGCACCCATAATTTAAAATGACAGGTGTGAAATCATTTGAACAAATTGGAACAGAGTTTAATATTCCCTCCGAAGACTTCTTTAAATATCTTCAAATTCGACATTTTATAAAGTCCCTACTAAAGCAAAACCAATTTCGTTTTAAATTATCGGAACTGGAGGACACCATGCTGTCAGTAAGGTATTTTAAAGGGCTTATTTCTAAATTCTATGCCTTATTAGTTTACTCTGATTCCTCAGTTTATGATTCCTTGAAACCACTAAGGGAACGGGACCTAGGAGTTCTGGCTACATAATTCGCGATCTTCAGAAATGTATATAGGGCTAAATTTTTCTCTGGGCTAATACTTATAATACTAATACTACTACTACTACTACTACTACTACTAATAATAATAATAATAATAATAATAATAATAATAATAGGGCTTATAATTCTCTGACTTCAACTGTATATTAAGCCATACTAAAATTAAGAATGCTTAACAAATGTGTTTTTCACTGTTAATGCATGTTACTAATGCATTAACTTACATTAACTAATACACCTTTATTGTAAAGTGTTATGAAATATATTTGGCACTATTTTTTTATAAGCAACACTTTTTTTATCGATTAATTTAAGTAGAAACAGCTTTTTTAAATAATTACTGTAAATTACCACATGGAGTGCACTGTAAAAAATGCAGAATTCCACACAATTAATTTTTGTTGTCACAACATAAATCGATTAAGTTAACACTTTTTAACAAATTTATGTGGATTAAACACAAAAAAGTTAAGTCGTCCCAATGAAATCCCAAGAATTGTTTTGTTTCAAGTAGTTAAGTAAGTAGTTTGAACAATTTTTTTTTGACTGTGTAGAGTGCACTGGCAACATAATATTGTTTATTACCTGATCCCAGAACAGATTCCCACGCTGACTGAGGAATATTCCATATCTTGAATGTGCCCATGGTAGTAGCAATTGTCCTAAAAACACACAAACAGGTTTCTAACTGCATAAGGTATTCTATCTGTCTATAAACATGTTTACAAAGCAAAGACAGCACAGAAACCAAACCTGAAGCAGTATAAATGTTCAAGAATGTGTATTTATATAAAACATTTAATGCAGCATCGTGTCTTTACACTGTATTCTAAGCAGATACAGATCCATTTTTCAATCAGCTGTCTAAAGATGACTTGTGTGTTCTACTTTATCCTTTAAAGAAACTTCAAGTATTAAAAAAAAAAAACTTTAAGTAAATAAAGTTCTAAAAAGTGGAGAATATGTGATGGAAAATCAGTTCAGATCAGCTGGCTGCACTGTCTATTTTTATTGTGCACAATAATGTTGAAATTAATACAAAATGCATCTAATTAAATTACACAAAATTAAATACATTTAAATAATGTAATGTACTGCTAAAAAGAAATCGAGCTCAAAATGTTTTTCTGTAGTGTATACATTTATTTTATTGTTAATTATTTAAAAAACATTTACTGGAGAGACAAAATGGTTTTAGAAATAAAATCTTAAGTCAAGATTAAATGGATTTAGGGTTAAAATTGTTTTGTTTTCTCTTTTATCTCAATTTATTATTCTGACACCACTAATATTTTTACATTTTAGAAAAATATTATTATATTATATTATATTATATTATATTATATTATATTATATTATATTATATTATATTATATTATTTGTAAAGCTGCTTTAAAAGGATATTTATTGTGAAAAGTGCTAGACAAGTAAATTTTAATTGAATTAAAAGAAAATGAATACTGAAGAAGTAGTATGCACAATTCGCTAGTATGCTGTTCTAAAGACAGATGTGAATTACAGTAACTTACCTTAAAACTTGGATTTCTGCTCACAATTGATCCGTCATCTTGATAGTATATTTCAGTGTAATTATGTCCAACGAGTTGCCTAAAAAAACGGGGAAAGTTATTACTTTTACCCACAATTTAAGTCAGAATTATTAGCCTCCCTCTGAATTTTCTTTTTAAATATTTCCTAAATGATATTTAACAGAGCTCGGAAATTTTCACAGTATGTCTGATAATATTTTTTCTTCTGGAGAAAGTCTTATTTATTTCAGCAAGAATAAAAGAAGTTTTTAATTTTTTAAAAACCATTTTAAGGACAAAATTATTAGCCCCTTTAAGCTATATATTTTTCTCGATAGTCTACAGAACAAACCATCGTTATACAATAACTTGCTCAATTACCCTAACCTGCCTAGATAACCTAATTAACCTAGATAAGTCTTTAAATGTCACTTTAAGCTGTATAGAAGTGTCTTAAAAAATATCTAGTCAAATATTATTTACTGTCATCAAGGCAAAGATAAAATAAATCAGTTATTATAAATGAGTTATTAAAACTATTATGATTGGAATTGTGTTGAAAAAAAAATCTTCTCTCTGTTAAACAGAAATTGGAGAAAAAATTAAACAAGGGGGCTAATAATTCTGACTTCAACTGTATATAGGCCTAGAGAGTCAAATAAAAAAAGGTTCAGTAAATACAAACTCACTTGTTCTTTTCCAAGTGAATGACATGATTTTCTCCTCCAAAGAATAATTTATATGCGAGTCTGTCAGGATACTTCTCATGGCTTTGTGGACTTTGATCAGACTGTACCTATGTAGGAGTCATACAAGTTAATCCAGATGTAGACAGCAGAATGCCATTGTTTCTTTAAAAAATAATAATAAAGCATGGTAAAAATAAAAGAATAAAACCAACTGCTGTTTTAACACTAAGTAGACGTACCTTACTGAGGTTCAGTCTTTTAGGTCTCACCACATCAAAACGCTCAACATGAGGTAATGTACGGATACTTTCTGCCACACATCCTGATGATGAATACAAAAACACCTCATAATTTACTTAAATTAACAATTATTACCACCTACAAAAATACATGATATAATAAAAAGACAACTATTTGATATAAATTTGAGTTTAGGCTAGGTTAATACATGTTTTCCAAAAATAAATTAAAAATAAATGATAGAAAAAAAAGTCATAATCATACTATTTCACTTTATATAACATTCATTGATTCATTTTCATTCGGCTTGGTCTCTGATTTAAAAGAGGTCGCCACAGAGGAATGAGCCACCAACTATTCCAGCATATGTTTTATGCATCGGATGCCATTCCAGCTACAACCCAGTCCTGGGAAATATTATTTAACATTTTCACTCATTTTCCTTCAGCTTAGTCCTTTTATTCATCAGGGGTCACCACAGCGATATGAACCACCAACTACTCTGGCATATGTTTTACGCAGCAGATGCCCTTCCAGCCACAACCCATTACTGGGAAATATTATTCAGCATTTTTTGTTCGTTTTCCTTCAGCTTAATCCCTTTATTCATTAGGGGTCACCACAGCAGAGTGAACCACTAACTACTCTGGCATTTGTTTTAGGCAGCAGAGGACCTTCCAGCCACAACCCAGTACTGGGAGACAGTATTCAACAATATTATTTTATTTAACAATAAAGCTAAGCTCAGACAGATCATGTTGTAAAAAAATACCTTAGATTAACATGTCTGCCGTTCAAAATAAATAAATAAATAAATTAAACTCCCTTTTAAAATAGTGCAAGCTACATCCCTGGATATTCTTTTACTTCAACAATTTTATTTTTGGGACCAAGTCTAGACACATTCTGGCATATTTAACATTAGTACATTTCATACAGTTAAGGAATTGAAATTTAAGAGTAATAGTTGTGTTTTTGTTGTTGATGTTTAACATTTTCTTTAAAATCAGCCTGACGCAGGCTATCTAGTCAATAGGCTACCATTAAAAGACGTTATCTAAATAAAAGCGGACAGAAGCTACAGGTTAAACTTTCAGGGTGTTATTCATAATATATTAAGCATTAAAAAGTAAAACATATTACTACAATAATTAAAAGAATATCATGTACATACCACAAAGACAAAGCCAGCAAAGTATATGAGCTGTGAAGGCAGGACACGGCATGATTACTCTGCGTTATGGTTACATGTCTGGCGAACGACATGCCAAAAGATAAACTTGAGTTCCGCCCAAGTGGGCTGCATTTCACTTTATCAGGACAAACCCAGAAAACTGAAAATATACGAAGAACGGCTTTCAGCGTGAGACTGAAGTGAATTAAGGGGCGGGGCTTATTTGCGTCATGTAGAAGCGAAATAATAATACTCAAAATTTGACAATTGTTACTGTTTCATAATACCTCCAAGTTAAAGCACGGTTCCTCACAGACATTTTAAAAATATAAATCATTATCCATTACGTAATAAAAAAATATTCCAGAGAAAGTATGTCACGCGGCTAGCAATACTTTTCTCAGCGCTGAACGCGATGGACCAATCACGTTCACTGCTGATTACTCAATAAAGTGCGTTTGATATACTTTATTAGTGATTTGTTGGACGGGTGTTCATTTTCGTGTTAAATTACAGTCTTTTAAACTTATTGGAATTAATTAATTATTTGTTTGGCGTTTTAAACACTAAATGATATTTAAATGGAGCTCAATGAAGAAATGGGTGATGTGGGCCTCCCTCTGGTTGGCTCATCGCACCGCTACCCTTTTGTGGGACAGTCACAGACCGCAACACATCCCGTAACGGCAATGACTCATAATATTACAGGAAACACTTATCATGCATTATTTCTTATGGTTAACACTTAGATGTAGCTTTTAACCAGAAACTTTTATTTTATCTTTAATTTTTTCAAAACCTTCAAACGGATGTGTCGTTTATTTATGTTTCATTATTAACATAGCCTATAAAAAAGAGCATCAAACAGTCTTTATTTGACATCCATTTGCATTGCTCAGTACATTCTTAAAAAATAAAGGATCCAGAAGATGCCACTGAAGAGTCACCTATACGTTAACTCAGTGCATTAACTAATGTTAAGCACAACATTGGAGTTTAATATTCATTAATTTTCCTTTGCTTAATCCCTTATTATCAGGGGTCGCCACAGTGGAATGAACCACCAACTTATCCAGCATATGTTTAACACAGCGGATAACCTTCCAGCTGCAACCGAGTACTGGGAAACATACATCCTCATTCACACACGACGGCCAATTTAGCTTATTCAATTCATCTATGGCGGATGTCTTTAGATTGTGGGGGAAACCAGAGCACCCGATGTGGCGACCTCAGATTAATAAAGGGACTAGGCCAAAAAGAAAATAAATGAATTTAGCCTATTTAAAAGGGAAAACCCATCCGAGCACGAGGAGAACGAGCAAACTCTGCACAGAAATGTCAACTGGTTTAATGGGGACTTTAACCAGAGACAATCTTGCTGTGAGGCAACAGTACTTATTACTGGGCCTCCATGTTGGCCATCTGGAATGGAGGGGGAGTAGGTTTGGGAATCAGAATTGGGATTCTTCAAGACGAAGACACTGAGATAAGAGAACTCTGGTTATTTATAGTGAGTTAGGAATCATCTGATTGGTGAATCAAGTGTAAGCTGATGCGGGACCAGCTGTGATCAACCATAAGCCTGTGATCCTTTCGAAATTAGTTTATGAATAAACTTCACTTGTTTATGCTTTTGAAATGCATCAACAACTGTGGAATTTAAAAAAAAAATGAGAAAGTGACTTTTTTGGATGTTTTTAATATTTTGTAGTGATATATTATCTGTATTGATGTTGTAAAATATGCTACAAAAACCTAGTAATAAACTGCTAATATTTTTTAAGGACTATATATATATATATATATATATATATATATATATATATATATATATATATATATATATATATATATATATATATATATATATATATATATATATATAATTATTTTAAGACATTGTTGTTTTAATACATCAGCACAAACAAATAAAGTTTCAGCTAAACAGTAGGAAAAAAAAAGGGAAATATACAAACAAGTAAACAGGCTCATACAGTCTGGCTAGGAGCTATATGCACTTTGGAATAGAAAATCAGGAGAAATTATTAATGTCATGCCACATAGGTGTATATTATTTATTGTTTTAAATGACTAAAATGTCAATAAGAGTCGCTCTGTTAAACTGCAAAGTTGATTTTTCAACATCAAAAGTCAACAGAGCAGAGATAAAGGTCCATAAAGCAATTCACAACCTTAAATAAACAGAAAACACCTGTGATTTGTAACTGAACAGTGCATAAAGCAATACAATTATAATTTTGAGAAACCTTTCACTTACACATCACAGCCACTAGAGGACAGATCACACAGACATGAACGGTCTGGGTCAGTTCTTAAACCTCTAAATGTGTTGCTGAATTTATATTTTTCTTTTCCTAAGAAAATACTATCAAATGAAAGAGAGGCAAGACTGTTGAATGATTTACCTTCTGATATGTAGTCTTTTCTAAAAATGAACAGCAACTCGGTGGCTAACACAGTGCCAAAAATCATATCAAGAGATTGATGTGAAAAGCCCCACAGTGTGCCAGAAGATCAACAGTAAATCAAGAAGCAAGAAGACAAACAACAACAAAACAGGTAGTTCCGCTATAAATTAAATGTCATGGAAAAAATAAACGTGAATAATCTGGTATGGCATATTGATTATTTTCCAAAAAAGGGAGGATGAATGTACACTGTAAAAAGTGCTACACTCACAAAGTTGGTTCTATCTACTTTAAATAATTGCAATCTAGTTAATTTTATTTGTTTTATACCAAAAAAATAAAATTTGCTTCCTCTTTACTTAAAATATATCAGTTTTTATATAACTGTATATTTTGAATAAAACTAATGCAATTTATTTGAGTAGATTTTTTTACGTGGTTATTGTGTAGAATAAATGTTATAAAAGTGAGTTGACACAGACAATTTATTAGAGCAGCTGTCGATGTGGGCAGGTGTTCATAAAACGTGATTTTAATAGTTTGGCGTGACTCCTTTTTCATTGCCCGGGATTTAGCAGGCAGACGCAGCTTCTGCAATGGTCGACATTAACTGCTCCCAGCAGCGGATCTGATTAACACGGTAAGTTGCAAATTTAGCCGAATGATAATTGTAAAGTCATGCAAAACTGCTGTCTTCGCTAGGCAGGTGAGGTTTTAGCTTTGTAAATTGTACTGTAGCCTCAGGTATGTTAACAGTTAGACTGCTCTCACATGGAAAGCTAAGTTGGCTAACGCTAACCAACGCTAGTTTATGCTAACGATTAAAAGTGATATTATTGAGAAAAAATAGTGAAAGTAGTTTTAAAACACTTAGTAGGTATAACTAACGTTGCAGAACCGATTAACAAGGTCACTGGTGGGCGGTCGGGGTGTGGGGGTTCAGTTTGCTAGCGCTAACTTAGCTAAAGTTAGCTCACCTAAGTTATAGCAGCACATTAAGGATGGATATTAAATGCAGAAACGTATGCAACAGTTAAGTAGTGTGTGTTTAACGTAAGAGAAAGTATAACTTAAAGTTTGTGTTTTAGAGATTTAGTCCATAAGTTTTTTAATGCTGCATAGTGAATAAATTACAGATTTACAATTTATTTTAACTTAAATTACATTTACTACTGATGTTTACAGAACCATTTAAATTGTATGCACCTCATTCTAAAATGCATGTTCTTGGTCTTTAGATACCAAAGTGATTTTGTTACCTGTGGATCTTCAAACTTCACATCCAGGTAAGAAAAACATTAGATACAACTACAGCTATAATTATTTGCAGGCAAGTAAAACATTGGTAAAATTGCAAACAATAGTGGGCTCCATAGAATTAACTTACATTTGATATCTGAAGATTTTTTTATGTGTGCAACAGTAAAAACAGTATAAAAATATCCTAATGCAGTTTCTTATTATCTGTCAGTCTTTCAATAAAGCTAACTGATAACACTGAATCACTGAACTGTCATTTGCCAGTGACATTAAATTTGAAGAAAAAGTCAATTAAATGTAGCTTTAGCAAAAATTTAATGTAAACCTTAATGTAATGTGTAAAATGGCAATGTATTTATTTATTTATTTAATAAAATTTGTATTATGACGTGCAAAGTTTGGTGCAAAATGAAGATGACATTTAAATTATAGAATTTGTATTCTATAATTTTCATATAGCCATTTTCAAACAGTTTTAATATCTAAATTAAATACACATTCTTATGCTTTATAAGTTGCCAAAATAAACAAAAAATGTAATACCTAAATTTTAACAATTCTTTGATTGACAGGAAAACACAATGACATGCACTGTTACACTGAGTAAAATCACAGTTTTCTTTAAAATTTGATAACTAAAAACACCTGGAATAATGTAATTACACAACCTCTATAACCTTTTTTTATTTTTTAAATAGAAGTTAGGTAATTTTAACTTAGGTAATTTTTAACTGATAAACTAAGGTGTTTCATCCATGCATCATTCTCACTGGACTTTTGTAACTTCACTTGTAGTTATTTCCTATTCAGTATTTAGCTATTTAATGTTGTTTGGTAGCAACCACCTGAACTCCTGTTTCTTTTTGTCTCTACCAATAGAGTTGTGAGGAATCAGAGGTGCATGCGGCTGCCCACGGGAAAAATTTGCCATCAGCCCAACACAGTTTGGATTATCATAGGACTGTCAGAGGTTTGCCAAACCTGTCAAATGCATGATGGCTCCTGTTTGGACTTACCGATGTCCTCGACTTCAAGTATCCATCAAAACTGTATACATTTGAGATATATTAGAGACTCTTTGTGGGACTGGACATTATGCATCCTAAATCTTTATCAAAATATGCAAATCTCCTCACTGAGTTGCCTTGGATGATTTCTCAATAGGATCTGGTATTATTAATGTTTTTATTTATGTATTGTGTATGTGTAGCCACATTAATGGCCTATTTTGTAGTCACTATTAAAAGGAACATCGATTGATATTGAATACATGTTATGGTCTTTAATCCATCTTCCCATTCTTATTTAATTGTTATTGACAGGAAAGTCTGTTTATCTGTTTTTACTAGTGTATATTGTGCTTACAATATAGAAACGAAGATTTATTTTCTGAGGTTACAGCCAGAAGTCAATTAAATTAGTTTTAAATGACATATGCATGGTTAATTTTATTTAGATCATTAAGTTCATAATACTTAATTAAAATGAGTACAGTCAACATATAGCAATGTATAAGTAAGTTAAGTTTAACAAAAAAAGTAAGTTTATCTGATTTGAGTAATTTTAGAAATATTAGTTGGCTCAACTTAATTTTATTGCATTTGTTTTAAGCAATGTTTTAGTGTTTAAAATACTTAAAAAAGGCTGGAAGTTGAATCAACCTAAAACGTCCGATGCAACCACTTGCCTCACTTTTTATAAGTTAGATCTAAGTAACATTTTTTACAGTGTACAAATGTCTGCAGATCTAATTGCTGAGACCCCCGTCAGTAACCTTTATGCAGATTTTATTGTTACAATAGAAGTGTTACAATGCTGCAGCTTTGAATTCTTAGCAGCTGTCAATAGATTTAAATAAAATGTTTTTTTTTATCAATTGTCTCTTTTTGGCAGAAGCTTAAGAGTTTTTTCAGTACTCTAAATTGCAATGATTAGCATGATTGCAGCTGGTGTTCACAATGGCTGCTTGTTTGATTCACTGACTCATTAAATGTGTCATCTTAACTCACACTAACTTCTGCAATAAGACACAACCGTTTAACAGGCTGCAAAAGACAAATGGCCCCTTTTTTTTTAAAGCAGCAAACGTAAATTTTAAGTCAGAATTATTCGCCCTCCTGAATTATTAGCCCCCTGTATATTTTTCTGCAATTACTGTTTAATAAAAAGAAGATTTTTTTTCAACATATTTCTATACATAATAGTTTTTATTCTAATAACTGATTTCTTTTATCTGTCTTAATCCTCATTGCTTACCTCATAATCACAGCTGTTTCCTCCAGTGTAAATATAACTCTTAACGAACATTTTACTATTTTTATTTTAAAATAAACTACCATTATAAAACACATTACAGTGCATGTGGCATTATCTATACTGCAGTCATGCACAGAAAGGATGAAACACAGTGACAGAACCATGTACTCATTTCAACTGTCAAAGTCACTGACAGAGATAGAAACATCATGTGTTGTCTTGTATTAAAAATATTTCCTATTTTAATATTTTGATTCAGTTCGTGAAATATGTGAATTAGTTACATTTATATATTTTATATGTATGCCATTTAAATAGAAAAGTGGCAGTTTTATTTATTAAATACATGGAAACAAAAACTGTACTTCAACAAATATAGAGGCTTTTACTACAGTAAACAGGTGTGTTAAGCCTATTTGGCTCATTAAGAACTCAAATGAGTATGCACGTCTATACAATACAGTGGATTACTGCTAGTTTATAGTATATAGCAATATATATATATACACACACACACACACACACACACACACACACACACACACACACACACACACACACACACACACACACACACACACATATATATTAAAACATTATCAGTTTATTTTTCTCATAGAGGGGGCTAATAATATTGACCATAAGTTTTTAACTGCTTTTACTCTAGCTAAAATAAAACAAATAAGACAAATAAGAAAAATATTCTAAAGGACATACTTTGAAAAAATCCTTGCTCTGTTATTTGGAAAATGTTTTTAATAAATACAAATAAAATTTCCAGGAGGGCGAATAATTTATACTTTAACTATAGTTTCTAATTTCAAACATACATTTTCATTCATAATATCAGAGCAGATGGAAATGATCCTTTCAGAATGCAATGTGAGCTTTGGCTTTGCAGCAGCTTGTGTAGCTCTTTCATATTATTACTTTTCTCCCACTTTTCTTCGTTGTATTGATCATTTCTTGTGGCACAGCTACAGAACTGTCACCCAGGCCGTGTTTGTTCTCATGACTGTTTCACGCTGCACACAAAAGCGGTGTGTATTTTTTCACAGCCAGCATGTTGGCACTTTAGATCTGTGTTTCTTGACGTGTATTGCTTTGGGAGCCAGATTTTACACCAGACATCAACTGACAACCAGATATAAAATTAGATGCCGAACAAATATTATTAAACTACCTAAAGGTAAAATAGATTAACACTAGAAAGTCAGGCACACCGAAACTTTGTGTGTGTGGGTGTTTAGTTTTAGTTTAGTGTGTGTGTGTGTGTGTGGGTGTTTAGTTTTAGTTTAGTGTGTGTGTGTGTGTGTGTGTGTGTGTACGTTTGTATGTGTTTTTGTGACATATCAGGACACAAATCTGTATAATGACATGGGTAGACATTGGTGACGTCCTCATTTCTCAAAAAAATCCTACAGAATGAGTTTAATCAGAGAGTAAAGCTGTACACTGTCTCCTGTGATAGTTGGGTTTAGGGGTGGGGTGAGGGCAATATAATATACGGTTTGGACAGTATAAAATGAATGGAAACCTATGTATTGTCCCCACTTTTCACAAAAACAAACGTGTGCGTGTGTGTGTGTGTGTGTGTGTGTGTGTATGTGTGTAGTTTATTGAACCTTCAGAAAAAGCATAAGGCTTTTATAGCTTATATTATTAAGCTTGAGGAGGTAAAAAAAGTATCCATTTAAATAATATTATTTAAACTTGGCATGAAAGGCAAGTTTATTTATATATCACATTTCATACACTACGGTAATTCAAAGCGCTTTACATAAACAGGAATAAAAGAAACAAGAAAATAAAAACAACAAAGAAAAAAATATTAAAAACAGAATAAAATGTGTTAAACTGGTTTTAAAGGAGCGAAAAAGAAAAGAAAGACGTAATAGTGTGATCTTTCAGACGAATGAGTGCTCATTCAGTAAAGGCACAGCTAAACTGATGAGCTTTCAGCATTGATTTGAACGTGCCTAATGTTGGGGCACATCTGATCATTTCTGGAAGCTGATTCCAGCAACGGGCGGCGAGTAGCTAAAGGCGGATTCACCCTGCTTTGACTGAACACTTGGAATTTATCATTTACTTGATGCTAATGATCTGAGGGATCTGTTAAGTTTGTTTTTACTGAGCACATCTGTAATATAATGAGGTCCTTAAGGCCATTTAGTGATTTATAGACAAGTAGTAATAGTTTAAAATCTATTCTGAATGTAACTAGGAGCCATTGTAAAGACCTGAGGACAAGTATGATGTGCTCTGATTTTCTAGTTCTGGTCAGAATCCTGGCAGCAGCATTCTGGATGAGCTGTAACTGCCTGACAGCCAGTGAGGAGTCCATTAAAGTAATCCACCCTGCTGCTGATAAAAGCTTGAGCTAAGTCCTCCCTGGAAAGAGAAGTTAAAGGTGCAGTAGGTAATGGTCTTAATTAACATTTTTGTTGTGCTGGTTGAAAGTCTCTTTTCATTCCAATAGTAATGACTAATGTAAATGATCTAAATGTATTTTTAAATTCGGAGTAATGCATATTACTAAGAAAAATGTTTGTTCACAAAGTTTTCATGCAAAGATGTGAATTACATTTCTGCACTAAACTGGAATATCGCATAAAAGACATGCGAATAAAGCAGTGTTTCCATCCAACGAGTCAAAGAGAACAAAATCGTCACTTCATGATTAACTGGTGCCAAATATAAACAGTAAAAACGGGATTTGTTGCAGTAGGAGAAATCTGCGTCAATTTTTTCTTTATTTAATAAATGACTTGCACTCTCAGATGACAGTATGCCTACACGTAATGAACACATGGTGATGTTTGAAAGCTTCGTATGGAGTATTGTAACAAACCTTAACATATGAAATAAACAAATTAAACATTTTTAACTTGTATTTAATGTTTACTATGCAAATCCAATTAGATCCACTTAATAAAGTAAATAAAGCAAGTCTCTCAGACAACATATCAATTAAAAGACAGAACATAATACTTTACAAACTGTATTGTAAATAAATCATATGAACATTTTTATATTATTATTATGTCACAATAATAGTGAAATTAACACACATTTACAAAAGTAAATAAATAGACTTAATGATGGGCTAAAAATCTGCGTAAATTGCGCACACAGATTCCGTGAGGGCCTATTTATAACAAAATCACATGACCTTGTTTAAAGCACGTACTGGAATTTGTTTGGTAAAAGTGTTTCCATCGTATTTTATGCACATCTTTTCTTATATATAAAAAAAAGCCTATCCTACTCGATTATGCGCATGTGTTTTTATGCACACTTTCAAAATGTGTGCGCATCTTGTAGTTTCCATCAATCGTTTTTTATGCGCATACCTAAAATGCACATAATAATAGGTGGATGGAAATGTAGCTAGTGTCATGCCAAAAAATGCTGATAGGTAGCCCAAATTGTCTGTCAACAAATGTAGATTTGTTTCTTATACAAATGGGTTATATGCACAGAAGTGTTTTTCAGCCACTGAAAAACTTCCAGCGATAGGTTTATGTGACCATTTGCACTTTCATAACAGGTATCTTTTACAGCATCGATAATGTAATTTAATCAAAATATAGTCAGTTAAACAGACCTAAAAGTTGAATGGCTCTTTAATAAAAAAAAAAAAAAGTGTTGACCATTTTATTGTTAAAGTAAATGTAATATAAAAAGCAATGTGGATGACAGGCTATTTCTGTATTTGGCACTTCTTTTTCTGTTTTTCCTCTACCCCGCCATCCTGTCAACAACTAAGCTGACATTGGACAAAGTGCTTGTCTCCGTATAGATGTCAGCACAGCCAACCACACTGTCACCGTGGAAATCCTTGAATGCATGAAATATTGCACATCAGGACAAGTTTTGCTTGCTATATGACAAGTTTAGCTTAAGTTTGGAATCGCAGTATTATAAAGTGCAATAAAGTTTTCTCACTGGTGAATGACACGATCGTTATAAGGATGTTTATGGTCAACTATTCGGTGTGTGCGTTCATGACTTTGGGAGGCTCAGCTTTGGACAGCAGGAGTGCTATTATGTAGTTAGCACTTTTATAGATTGTCTCCTGCATATTTAAGATTGTTCTTTTTTCCGTATCATAACATACATCCATTTAAAATCCATTTTTCCTGTGGCAACCAATTGGATCATTGGAAGATGAGTGTCGCTAACAAAATGGAGGAAGATTGATGAATGGAAAAAAAAACAGAAAAGACCCAAAATGACTGATGACTCCGCCCTAAATGACTAATAGCTCCGCCCTAAATGACTGATAGCCCCGCCCTAAAGGCATTGCATGTGACCAGAAGAGAAACGTAACTTCTGGTGGGAGAAAAGATAATGGTTTATGATTAAAGATTTTAAGGACAATATATATATATATATATATATTATTTTTTTATTTTTTTTTTAATGCAAAATAGCAAGATGCATTTACAACAAGCACTACTATATACATATAAATAAAGAGGAATATTGATTTATTAGTGTTTTTATAGTGAGCATTTAGACTTGATCACTGTTGCTGTACAATGATATAACGTATAACGTTTACTATTATAATATCTCAGAATAATTTTTTTTTTTTTTATGTTTAACATAAGGAAAAGAGCATCATCCAACAGCTAAGACACTTTTTTGCTTTGTTTTAAAGTTTCAAAGATATTGGAGGTTTCTTAACTTTATTTTGGGTACATTATTCTGGTAACACTTTACAATAAGGTTCATTAGTTAATGCATTTACTAACATGAACTAATCATGAGCAACACATGTACAGCATTTATTAATCATAATTGAACATTTACTAATGCTTTATTAACAACCAAGTCCATGCTTGTTAACATTAGTTAATGCACCATGAGTTAACATGAACTAACAGTGAACTACTGTATTTTCATTAACTAACGTTAACTAACATGAACAAATACAGTAGTAAATGCATTGTTCATTGTTTGTTCATGTTAGTAAATGCATTAATTAACATTAACTAAGGAACCTTATTGTAAAGTGTGACCATTATTCTTTAATTCAACATATTTTCCATCTAAGAAATAAAATATTTATATGCATAGAAAAAAACTGGTCACTGATTCTGAGCAAAAAACAAACAAACATTGAGTGCGTTGAAATATGTTGATCTACTTTTGCTTTGATTTAACGACTTGCAGATAATTGAGGAATGAAACTTCATAATAATGGTATCCACAACGTCAAATCTTATTCAGACAGCCTACCAATACATTTTTCAAACATTCAGTTATCTGGACAATAAGAAAGTCCTTGGGCTGAGCTTAAAACGCAAGGTTTTTCCAACTAGGACTTCACAATACAAACAGCTTGAAGTAGCTCCAAGGAACCATGAGTTCTCTCTGACACAACTGAATCTCTTCTTGATTCACCCACTCACCTATTATACATTCCAGCTTTCTGACCATCGCCCTCTAGTGCCCTGTAGTTCCATTGGAACAGCATTTTTATTTCCATTAATCCATGGATAACAAAAAAAAAAAAAAAGTGCACTGAAAACCCTAATAAGTTCACTAAACTAAATCAATTGAGTAAACATGTTGCCTTAATTTAATTGAGAAATGAAGTCTCCCAAAACTTTCATATTTTAATTTTATTTAACTAGCCGGTTTTGTAGACCATGCTTAAATTGTTCAGTTCACCAAACTTAGTATTAAGTTTGTACTAAGTTTGGTGACCTGAACAATTTAAGTATAATCTACTAAAATACTATTTAAGTATAGTTTACAAAATTGCAAGTTAAATAAACTTAATTATGCAAGTTTTGGGAGACTCCATTACTCAGTTAAATTAAGGCAACGAGTTTACTTAATTAATTTAGTTCAGTCAACTTATTAGGGTTTTCAGCATCCTGGCCAAAACTGGCCCACTGACCTCTTTCCATCATGGCCTTCCAACTATACTCATATCATAATTGGCTTCTTCATCTCCTCTCCACCAACCCTTCCAGCTGTAACCCATCACTTGGAAACATCCATACACTCTCTCGTTCACACATATACACTACGAACATTCATTCATTCATTCATTTATTCATTCATTCATTCATTCATTCATTTTCTTGTCGGTTTAGTCCCTTTATTAATCCGGGGTCGCCACAGCGGAATGAACCGCCAACTTATCAAGCAAGTTTTTAACGCAGCGGATGCCCTTCCAGACGAAACCCATCTCTGGGAAACACCCACACACACATTCACACACACACACACACACACATATACGGACAATTTAGCTTACCCAATTCACCTGTACCGCATGTCTTTGGACTGTGGGGGAAAACTGGAGCGACCAGAGGAAACCCACGCGAACACAGGGAGAACATGCAAACTCCACACAAAATACCAACTGAGCCGAGGCTCGAACCAGCAACCCAGCGACCTTCTTGCTGTAAGGAGACAGAACTAACCACTGCTCCACTGCTTCGCCCACACTACGAACAATTTAGCTTATTCAATTCACCTACACCGCACGTCTTTGGACTTGTGGGGGAAACAGGAGCACCCGGAGAAAACCAACACGAACACGGGGAGAACATACACACTCCACACAGAAATGCCAACTGACCCAGCCGGGGCTCAAACCAGGGACCTTCTTGCTGTGAGGCTATTGTGCTACCCACTATGCAGTATAAATAGCCCAGAGTTCTTAAAAGTGTTTCTTCAGCTCTGAAATTATTGAGACAATACATTCACTCATTCGGTGTTGATTTGGACTCTGTTGGAGTTGAATAACACTAATAATTTTGCTGTATTGGTTTATTTTCTCTTTTAAAATATTCAATCAGTTCCCAATGGAAAAAAACGACCTACATTTTTCTTGTTTAAGAAATTTCTCTCAGATAAACAACAAAATACAGATGAAAATACATTTGCTACATCCAAATTCGCATATTTATACTATGCCCTAAAAGTATGTACGTTTTTAAAGGAAAAATATATACTTTTAAGTGTGTAACAGAAGAGTATACAGGCTTTGTTCTTGTTATGTGTAAGTTAATGTCCAAACACATCTTTATATAAGTTCACATCGTTGTTGAAGATGAAATATAACACAGGAAAATGTGATTTCAATATTTTCCAGTGGGTTAGATATAAATTAAGAGTCATACAAACATCTTTACCAAAGCCTCTCTTTCTTTGACAGATGGTCTTGCGTGACCACCATGTTTGTAGTTTATTTAAATGCTTCAACCGTTGTGGCCAATATCAGTGGTTAGAGTATGGACGAATCTACACTTAAAATGTTTACTGGAAATAGTAAACCATTCAGGAACCTTTGGCATACTCTTTTCAACATACTACGATTTGGGACTTACTAATTTTATTTTCAATTACTATTTAGGACAGATAGTATGTGGATTGGGATGGAGCATATGTTAAATAATCTTGATATTAAGGCAATGGGGACCTAAAATTAAGAATGTGCCAATGCTGAAGTGTGGTGACAGGGAATTACTTGTAAGCATCTACTAATGCAGTGGTCACTGGATAATGGTCATTGCTGGCTTGCTTAGCTCATCATCTGCACACGCACGCACACACACACACACACACACACACACACACACACACACACACACACACACACACACACACACACACACACACACACACACACACACACACACACACACACACACACACACACACACACAAATCCAGTGAAATGATATATTGGAGGATAGTTCCTGATTTGCTTGTCATGTGGTGCGATGTGAAGACAGGAGTTTTGGGAGTCTTTTCTCTGCCTGGCCTAGACCTCGTGTGCCTGACAGCGGGATTAAAAGGACATCACATTCTCCACAGATGGGCAAAGACTTTCAGAGCTGCAGTCTTGAGGATTTAGTCCATAAACCAGAGAAAGCAAAGCCATGCTTTCAGTGCCTCTCACAGAATCACACACAACACAAGGTCACACAAAGAACTGTACAAGATAATAGGTCTATATTTCATGTATTACAATTTCTTTTCACA
This sequence comes from Danio rerio, assembly GCF_052040795.2. Classification (NCBI taxonomy): domain Eukaryota; kingdom Metazoa; phylum Chordata; class Actinopteri; order Cypriniformes; family Danionidae; genus Danio; species Danio rerio. Next base: position 9,742,919 of record NC_141032.1, read on the forward strand.
GCCTGTGAATTTAAGTATTATTTTCCTTCTCTTTTTTCCAGCTTAATGAGTCTACACAACAGTTGTGGTAGGCTTAAAAATATAAGCAGATATGATAGCTTAATATTTTTAATTAAGTGTATTTTAAAAGTGTGTTAAATCTGTTAAATTTGAAGACAAACCTTGACGTTTATAATAGTTTATACAATTTAAAGGTTTAACATTTTACGTTTTCAGCAGGTTTGATTATGTTTAGGCAAGTTTATTATGTTGTTAGCATGTTTTAACGATAGCATGAATTAGGCTAATGTTGCTATCAAAGATCGAATCAGATGTCCTGATTCGTGAATTGATGAAATCATTTTAATTGATTTTATCAATTAAATCATTTTAATCATTTTTCATCAATTTAATCATTTAATTTAAATATGGCTAACATATTTTAGCTTGCTATTAAATTATTATGCTAGCCTAACATGTTTTCAGTATGGTTTGCACATTTCTAGAACGTTGCTAAGATGCTTGTTAGTATTAAACAAGTTTAAATTTTGATTTAGCTAGCATATATCTTATGTTATCACATTGCTAGCATGAATTATCAAGTTACTAGTATGTTCCTAACATGTAATATTTGTTGCTAGCTTGAATTTCACGTCACTGATATATTTTAACACTATGCTAGCACATTTCAGCAACTGGTATGTTGCTGAATTCGTGTCCTAACATATAGAATGTGTATCCAATTAATAGCATGAGTGACCATGGTTTATGTGCTACATGTTCATTAAATTTTCAAGATGTATCACTATACTGGCAAGTTGATATATTTGAAATCAATAAACACATGTAATATAGCATAATTTAACACATTCTAAACTGTACATTTTAGCTTAAGTAGTAAATAAGTAGTTAAAGAATGTTTATCCGTAAATTTGGCAGCCATATTTTGAAGATAATAATTTAAAAATTTCTGATGAAGATACTACTGAAGTCGGCAACACGGTAGCGCAGTGGTTAGCACCTTCGCCTCACAGGTTACTGGTTCGAGCCATGGCTAGGCCAGTTGGCAGTTCTGTGTGGAGTTTGCATGTTCCCCCACAGTCCAAACACATATGTTACTGATGAATTGGTTAAGTTAAATTGTCTATAGTGTATGTGTGAATGTCCTGGTCATCCAGGTTGGGGGTTGAGTGGTGGGCTAACTACCTCATAAAAACTAGATGTTACGGAACATCAATACCCAGGTAGCTAAGAATTTTGGCCCAGATTTGACATAAAGCTGGCACCGCAGACATTCGTCTGGCACTGGCATACAGCATGTGGGCATAACATGGCCTGGGTTTCACAGAATATAGAATATACAATCACAGAATATACACTATATAAATATACATTATATGTGGGCCACATAAGTTTGACCTACCTTTCCTACTGAAAAAAACAGCCTAAACCAGCGTAGGCTGGTTGGCTGGTTTTAGCTGGTCTACCAGCCTGGTTTTAGAGGGGTTTCGGCCATTTCCAGGCTGCTTTCCAGCCATTTCCAGCCTGTTCTTGGCTGGTCAGGCTGGGAGATGACCAGCCTAAACCAGCTTGATCAGCCTAGCCAGGCTGGGTGCCCAGCAAAACCAGCTATCTGGTCATTTTCCAGCCTGACCAGCTATGACCAGGCTGGAAATGGCTGGAAACCAGTACATTTCCATGCACACAAACACTCGTTCTTTGTCAGGAATACCCATGCAGTCACTTATCCATCAATATAGAAAAGTGATGGAAAATAATTTTTGTAATTTAAAAAAGTATTTGCATATTGACCACCGGGAAAACTCCAGTGTGCATATTTGTTTAGTTCTCTGGCTCTGGATGGCCACAGTCCTCCACTGCACCTTGGTCTCACATTCATTTCAATGGAGCGCTAGCCTGTATGAAAACGACTCTACTGATGCATTTCTTACAATAGACAACAACAGGGTAGGCGACATCTAATGTACATATCTATGGTAGCCTATGTGCTACGTTGACTATTCAAAATGCATCACTAGAAATATGTTTGATAAATCTGTATAATTCTGAATAATAAACATTTAAACAACAAGTAAACACATATAATTTGGCATTATTATATATCACATTCTACGCCAGGGGTGGCCAACCCTGTTCCTGGAGAGCCACCTTCCTGCAGATTTCAGTTGCAACCCATATCAAACACACCTGCCTGTAATTATCACGTGGTGTTCAGGTCCTAATTAATTGGTTCAGGTGTGTTTAATATCGGTTGCAACTGAAATCTGCAGGAAGGTGGCTCTCCAGGAACAGGGTTGGCCACCCCTGTTCTACACTGTATTTTTAATATATGTCTAATGCAGGCCCGGATTGGCTAATCGGGAGGACCGGGAGATTTCCCGGTGGGCCGGACCGTTTTTTTGCTGCGAGGGCCGGTGTCCCTAGTTCCAGAATCTGTTGCTCTCAGCAGTCACACTTTTTAAAAAAAAATTATTTATTTACTTGACCACAGCCTTCTTATTCATTATTTTACCGCAGCTCTGCTCTTTTTATCTATTTTCTCGTAGCTTCGTGAGCAGGATGCAGCCTGCAGGTTAATGATGATATAACTAGATAAGTCACCATGTACCGTACAGCTGTTGTGGTACAGTGGTTAGTATGTTTAGATTATGATGCAGCCATCCTGGGTTCGGTCCTTGTCTGAGTAACAATTTTTTTTTTTTTTTCATTTTTATTGTTAAGACATAATACTGTAAGGGTTGTTAAACATTTGAAGTTCTAAAAGAGCTGTTTTCTCCAAAAAAAAAAAAAAAAAAGACGTGATAGTGTAATTAGAAACTGAATTGGAAATAACCTTATTTTAATATAGTCAGTGAACTGAGGTGGGCAGGTCTGAGGCTTGAAACTCCAGGGCTGAAAAAGAGTCCCACTCCGGCCCTGGTCTAATGTAATTTTTCTAATATTGTAGCTTAAGTCGTAAATAAACAAACTACTAACTAAAGTAGTTAAAGACAATAATTTAGAAATTACTGATGAAGACACTATTGAAGTCGAAACACTTAAATATGATCAATTTAAATGACAAAACATCACAATACAATGTTTTGTTATTCATTTATATTTAACATGCAATAATGTGTTTGAAAACATTAAAATTCACAATTAAACTTATTGTAGCATGAACTTTTTAATTAAATGATTAAATTTTGGATTATATTATTTGAATAAGATCTGTTTTTAACAGTATGCTACTTCATTTCATGATAGTATACAGTATGCCTGTTTTTCAGCAAGAAGCTAACAGACTAACTGCTTAAATGGCTGCAATACACCTCAATTGCACAAGATTAAACCTAGAGTTTTGTCCTCTGTCTCAAAAGAACTAAAACCCTATCATTTTATCTAAACAATGCTTCAGTTGCAGCCTGAGAAAATAAAATGTGCCCCATCAGTGAGTCATCTTTACCTTTCTAGTGCACTGATTGTGAATCCAAAATGTCATATATAAGCAATTTTGTGCTGCAGAGAAACCACATTAGAAATTCAGATGACTCTGACACTGGACCATGACTGCAGCATTTTCAGTGCTGTATAACATTCATCTTTTCTGCTTCATTGATGAGTCATTTCATTTCAGGCTCGAAATATACACACTTTCATATCAGCTTCTCAATATTGAGAGGAGCCAGTGAATGTTTTATTATGCTGTTTCTTTAAAGGACATGACACATTAAGCTCCCCGTTTGTTCTAAAATTAGAGCGAGCGCGGAAGAAATTATTGCAGTGAAGAAAGAATCATTCATTTGTGTTTAAAAGCGCTTCAGTGGGAACGCAACTCGGCTCCTTTCTGGGATTTAATTTCTTGGCTAAATAAACTTTCTGGACTGATAAAGTGTAAAACCTAGTGAAGGATTCAGGGCAGAGATGAAACCACTTGTAATATATTCATTGGGCGAATGCATAATCACTTTAAAATTCAATAAACACTGCACAAATTATGTAAATATGCCTGTTTTTTTTTTACTATGAAGCACATTTATATGCAAATCTACTCCTTTTGTGTCATAAACCTCATTCTCCTGCTTCTCTGCTGCTCTTTGTGAAGGGTTTCAACTCTGATTTGGTTGATTATAATGCTCATGTTAAATTAATGTAAACCATGAACCTCTTTTTTGTACTTAATGAAGTCTAATAGCATTTCTAATTGTTTTCGTTGAAATAAAGCTGCGCTATTATACTGGAAGCATTTAGAAAATGAAAAGAAAAAAGAAATAGATGACTATAGATGACTAGAAGAAAGTTTGTATAAGGACAGGCAAACGTTATCATAACTGAAACGCACACACAAATGCTAAAAAGCCACTGAGTTGAACTTGGATGATAATTTGTATTATGCTTGTCAGTTTTAAATAGTTTTTATAATATAAAACTGCTCAAAAATGAAAGGAACACTCAAAGTACATTGTGTTGTTACTACAGGGCAAATTCTTCAGCAGGATAGCGCTCCTTCTCATACTTTACCCTCCACATCAAAGTTCCCGAAAGCAAAGAAGGTCAAGGTTCTCCAGAATTGGCCAGCCCAGTCATCAGACATAAACATTATTGAGCATGTCATAGGTAAGATGAAGGAGGAGGCATTGAAGATGAACTGTAGAATCTTGATGAACTCTGGGAGTTCTGCAAGAACGCTTTCTTTGTCTTTCCAGATGACCTTATTAATAAGTTATTTAAGTCATTGTAGAGATGTATGGATGCAGTCCTCCAAGCTCATGGGAGTCATACACAATATCAATTGTTTTTCCACTGCACCATGATTTTTTATTCTATACTGTACATTATTTCTGTTGAGTGGCAAGACTTTTGTCTAAGCAAAGTCAGACCTTACTGTCCTAATTAAAGAATTAACAATAAAGCTATGATCATATTTTATTTTGTTAAAATAAGCTTAATCTAGAGGCCTTTGCCTTTCATACAGTATAAGCCACTTCTGATACCAAAAGATCAACTAGAAGCCAAGTTATTATTTTTTGTTTCTAATTTTATTATTGGATAGGCAACAAGACTTGTCCAGTAATGCATAACTATATATATATATATATATATATATATATATATATATATATATATATATATATATATATATATATATATATATATTTTTTTTTTTTTTTTTTTTATATATATATATAATAAACTAGCATCCAGCCTTCACTGCTTAAAAAGATGAAGCAAGAACAACAACAAAAAAATACATATAAAACTATCGTTATCACCATATTAGTCATGTTAATTTCAGGCGTAATAAACAAACAATAATTTTGCGAATTTGTTCACATATTTATAAATGTTTGGCTTTTTGAAATCTGTAGTACATATGTTATTTAAATAACACAGCTTAAATTAAAAGAGAACAAAATGGCATATAGTACCAGAAAGAAACATGTTTTGTTTGTGTTTTGTTGGTGGATTTATCCCTCAGACAGAATCGATTTTCAACCTTTTGGTCAAACCCTGTGATGATTATTTCAAAATTAGTGAGCTGTCTATTAGTAATGAAATGTTTAGATGTAACGAATTAGTGGATTGGTAATGAAACGTTGTATACAAACGTTACTTTAGGTAAAGGTGCAGTAGGTGGTTGTCTTCAGAAACATTTTTTGTTGTGCTGGTTGAAAGTCTCTTCACAATCCAATAGTAATGATCTAAGTAAATGATCTAAATATGTTTACTGTATTTACAGTTCATACAATTAAATATTGTTGGGCCGACATCTCCCATAATTTCGATAAGTAGCTCAAACTGTCTGTCAGCAAGTGTAGATTTGGACTTCTGCACATCTCTGTTTACACATATCCGCCATTAGTGTGTGCCCATCTGCATGAGCGCCACGCGATCATGACACGTGCACACGAGACAGTGAATTGAAACTTTTTAAAATCCTAAATCAATATTGGAGTTACTTTTGCACGCTGGAGGAAGGACGACACCATGGCTGAAGTATTTCTGTGGTTATGTTCTGTTTTAAACTACTTAAGTTCCCCAAAGCTGATGTAGTATGGAGTGTGTTGTGTTATATATGGGTTATATACATAGATGTGTTGTACAGCCACTGAAATCGCCCGGTGAAAGATTAATGTGACTATTTTCAGTTTTATAAGGGACCTTTTACATCTTCAATAATGTAGATTTTTATTTAAACAACAAAACATCAGTAAATAGCGCTATTCTGCCTAGCCTGCTATACTGAGCTGAAATTGCTTTTATATTCACATTGTTTCATTTTTGAACAATGATAGCCTCCCTATACTGTTTACCATGCTACTCTGAATATTCCCTCTGAAATACCATGTAAGTGTGGCTTAACATTTGTAATTACACTTGTACGTGTAATTCCAGCCTGATCTCACGAGAAAACGTAAGTATTTTACGTTTTGCCAGTTTAGTGGCTAATTCGTACGAATTCGTACGAGTTCAGTCGTACGAAATGGTACGATTTTAAAAAGGAGGCGTGGCACCTGACCCCACCCCCAACCCCAACCGTCATTGGGGGATAAGCAAATCGTACTAAATTGTACGAATTAGATCGTACAAATTCATACGAATTAGCCACTAAATGAAAAAGTTACGAATTGCCGTGAGATTGTGTTGGTAATTCTTGCTCACTGAAACTTATATTAAAATGACTTAAAACAACTTGTGTAACTTATAAAAAGTTAGATCATGATTCACTTAGTTTAATTTACAATTAACTAAAAATGAATATGTCATGACTAATTGATCATATATGTTTTTACAGTGCAGCAATAACTTTTAACAGTGTAGTATGATTGATAATGATGAGAATGGTCAAGAGTCTTTGTTATCAGTAGGCCCACTGAATCTGCGCGCGCAGAATTCCACAGATTTCTGCAGAGTTTCAGCCCATTATTAATTATGTTTATTTACTTGAGTAAATGTGTAAATCTGAATTTATTCTTTTTTTTCAGTAATTTATTACTTTTTATTTAATATATTAAGGTTTTAGTTATGATACTCAGAAATCCGCAGATTTTTATCCGCAGAATTCTCCGCAGAAATAGCAAAAAACGTCCGCAGATTCCGTCTGGCCCTGGTTGTCAGATATATAGAATGCGGACCGATGCACGTTGACTTTCCAGGAGTTGGTTACATAAAGGCAGCAATGGGTAAGTAGAACACACACAAGCAGAAGCACACGGGAGACAAAGGAGATTAGGTGAGCATGTGCGAGAGCATGAACCTTGTTCGTAATGGAGACCAGACAATGTGGTAGTGAGAGCTGTGTGCTTATAAAGGGAAGTGCAGATGATTAGTGGAATGATTGTGAGGTGTATGTGTGTGGTTAGAACTCAGGGGTCTGAAATGGCTGAATGGCGAGTGTGTTCATTAATTGCTAGTGCTGAGTGAGACTGACAAATGTTCAATATGAGGAAATTAAGTCATAAATAAGAGTTTTTTCTTACATTTTTAAAAATAAAATGGGATTGTGTTTACTGACACCTTCTTTGTGGAACCAACAACAGTTATTTTAAGATATCACATTTCTAGAGAAATAAAGTTTGCCCTGCGCGCTCGCGGTTTAAAAAAAAACTTTTTTGGAACGTTAATCTTGTCAATAATGTTGTTAAAAAGGTCATGATTCGCACTCATTAAATAATTGCTTATCACAGCTTTTATTTTTTATTTATTTATGAATTTGTTTATTTTACATTCTTCAGGTCAGTGCAACGAAATCACACCCAGACTGCTGTAGTGTTTGCGATAAGGAAAAACGCTAAACACATGCAGACTTTGCTTCTTTCTGTCAACACAACACACATTCCTGATATGCAAGCAAATCGGTATAAATACAGCACTACAACATACAAAAGAGAGAGATCAACTAAGAATATCACTTTCCAGCATACCTGCCAGCATCTCTGAAAATCCAGGAGACCAGAGGGAGGGGGTGTTTGGGGATGAGGTCTCTAAATAGCATTGTTGAGAACCAGGTCAGGATGCAGCGGGTTTTAGGCGGCCGCTGCGATCAGGTACTGTACCAAAGTTGGCGAACCAGGGGTGCTTAGACTGTACCAAAGAGGGAGGGGGTGAAATTATGGGAGTTGCCTGGAAAAAATAAAAAATGGGATGGTTGCTGGAGATTGGTCTGAAATACGAGATACTCCCAGGAAAAACGGGAGTGTTGGCAGGTATGCTTACCAGTTTAATATTGATTTCCTCAGCTGCAAAAATCAGACTGTTATAATCTTCTAAGCACAAGGGCTTAATATGCGGTTCTGTCACCATGTTGTGGATAGAAAACTGTCACCATGTTGTGGATAGAATCTACTGTCCTTGGCTAATGGCCGTCGATGAGCTCTCTCAGAGATTGTAAATATTTTAAAATAGGCACTATTCTTATAAATAGTTGCAATTTAAACAACTACATTCTCAACTCAAAAAGCCTCAAAAGTGCATTATGTTGTCTAACAGCAGTAATATTTGTCAAACTGTAGTGTATCTCTCTGCTTGTTGCTGAATTTATGTGAGCGGATTAATACACAAAGGTGTAAGGTGAAGAGGCCTTGGTGTGATGTTACTGGCAAAATATTGCACGGCTATATATATATATATATATATATATATATATATATATATATATATATATATATATATATATATATATATATATACATACATATATATATATATATATATATATATATATACAACAGTTCTGTCTGGTACTCGAATCTGATTAGCTGATAGCCGTGATATATTTAAGTAATATCAGCATCCATACAGCCTCTTTACCCTTTGTGTATTACTCCACCCACATACAGCCAGCAACAAGCAGACACTACAGATCTAAAGTTTAAAAGATGCTTGCTCAGCTGTTTAACTGTCAGCTTATGATTTGAATTCAATGCGGAAGAACGTAGTTCCTCATACAAAAGGGTTTTTGAGAATCTCCATGCTTAATATATATATATATATATATATATATATGAGAGAGAGAGTTGTTCAAAAGAGGATTCAGAGGATTTTTGCATTGTCTTTTAAGGACCATTTTCTATATAGATTTGTTCCTATGAACCACTTTATTCCACTTCAGCCGTCCAATTAAACTGATCGGATAAAAAGAGACCTCAGAAAAGACTATATTGGTTGGACTGACACGTTAAATTAGTCTCAGCAGCTGGACTGAAGAGATATGAGGTAGGAAACCTGTTTCTTCTTTCACAGATGGATAGCTTTAGATGTCAAGATGAGAGAGAGTGTGTGTAACTGCAGCCAAGGTCTGACGAGTAAGCAAACTAATTTATCGAGCGGAGAAGATTCTGCTCTATCCTCAAAAATACAAAGCAGAATATGGCAGAACTGAAAAGCCATGACTAACAAAGACTCAGGGTTATTATGGGAATTTTTGTATCATTTAAAGACTCTCTAGTAGGATGAACAGTGAAAATGTTTCGCAACATTAAGTGGACATTTGAGTAAATCGTGACTGCTTGGAAAACATCATATATGTCTTTAATTTAAGATCAAATTTGGATTTATAATAAACATAATTCATGCTTTTCTACAAGGTGAGGTAAATGCTACACAAAAAATATATATTTTTGCTGCTTGTTCAAACTACTTTTTTAAAATGAACTTAAACAACATAATTCTTACGATTTTTTTAGCAACAACTTCATTGTTTTATATTCAATCCACTTAAAACTTGTTACATTAACTTCATTTAATTTGTGTTTGGACAACATGAATGAATTGCGTGCAATCCTGCTTTTTTACAGTGTAATATCGGTTGACGGGCCGTTTCCCTGTGTTTGCATGCAGGTCTCCACACTGTTAGACCTTACCGGGTTTTTTTACAGTAGAACACTGGCAACACTGTTGCCAGCCACTCACTGTAAAAATTCGGTTACAGTAAGTAACTGGCAACGGTGTTGCCAGTTAATTACTGTAACTGAACCATTGCAGTGAGTGGCTGGCAACAGTGTTGCCAGTTATTTACTGTAACTGAACCAATACAGTGAGTGGCTGGCAACAGTGTTGCCAGTTAATTACTGTAAAAGAGCAGCAGTGGTAACTAACTGGAAACTGTACAGTTAATTACTGTATTGTAGTTTTACAAATCACAGCATTATACTGCATACACATTAATAGTATGTCATATATAGTTATTGTAGTGTTACTAAAATTAATCAGTATTCTTAGCTGTTATTTAAAAATAGAAGGCATAACATTTTTCAGACAAGTTTATTTTATTGTTTTGGCACCAAACAAATAAATAACAGAAAAAGTATAACAAAATTAAGAAATCAGCAGATATAAATATTGTCTTGCATATTACAGGTCTGCACAGTAAGGCTGCGGTCACATTAACGTTTGAGCATGCAAAATTCTGTCATACTGCACTGCGAAGTGGAATTAAACAAAGCGAGTATTGGAATTAATTAGAGATTGAAAAAGCAAGCCAGAGGTCATGATTTGATCTTTGATTGGACTCAAGCAATCACATGATGTGATTTCGCATGTCAGCGTTTTCCAAGCTTGATCTTTCCAATGCTGCGAATTATGAAATTTGTTTCATGAGCTATCATTCCAGGTCTGCAGTACTCACATGCGTATGAATGGAAGTCTATAGGGAGAAAAGTGCAGTGTGAACGGGACTTTAAGCTGTAACTCTAATTAAACACACCTGATCAAACTAATTATGGCTTGTTAAAAATCTACAGGTAATGTTGAAGCAGGGTGGGTACTAAACTCTGCTGCGCTGCAGTTCTCCAGGACTTGGAGTTTGACCCCCATAGTATATAGCAGGGGTGCTCAATCCTGTTCCTGGATATCTACCTTCCTGCAGATTTCAGTTGCTACCCATATCAAACACACCTGCCTGTAATTATCAAGTGGTGTTCAGGTCCTAATTTATTGGTTTAGGTGTGTTTGATATGGATAGCAACTAAAATCTGTAGAAAGGTAGATCAGCAAATGAACAGCAAAAAACACAACATAACTATTTTAAATTTTAAAGTTTTAAATAATTAAAAACTGTGTCAAATCTCAATAAAAAGTTTAAAATAATTATAAAAAATAAAAATAAAGTTGGCAACACCGAAAAACCAAAGGATCCAATCTTTTATTGTTATAATTATCTCATGACAACAAACTTTTTTATTGTTTCTAATATAAATTCATAGGTGGAAACACTGCTCTGAAAAATACTTAGCAACAAACTCACAACCTGGGATCGGACAGTGGAGCTTTTGTGTGTGGATGGCTGTGTATCATGTTTTTGTGATTCCCTGTGATGATGTGCACATGTTCCCTTACTGAGATGATGGAATTTAAATTTGGCTTAGTTGCCAGAAAGATACATACAACTGTTAGCATCTGTACATTATGGCAGTATGCAATATCCAATAAATACATATACTTAAACAAAAGTAATGTAAGAAGTTATATGAGGAGAGGCTAACTAGCTAACAATGTAGCTTTCAAGTACACAGTTCAAGATAACAACAATATAGCTTAAAACACAGCCTTATTTTAGAAACCCCTTAAAAAACATTTGAACACATTTTACTTACTCATTGTAGATTCTTATTTAAAGCCTAATGCATATCAGACTCTACATCTGAATTGATGGACAGAGAATAGAGCACGCAGCAGTAAACAAATCAAACACCTGGCTCCCTTAAAGGGCCAGCATTTTCTGAAAACTCTGACACCTTTGTGTTTAGAATAAGACAGACAAGTGTGTGGTGATGCCTAAATCGTTATTTTCTGCCTTTAAAATGCACGTCTCTATAAATAGCAACATAAACCGTCAGAGAAGATGGGACAGTAATGGTTGAACAGTAATTTGCTATTTATTGTCAGTTACTTTATGTAATGAGTACATAAAGTAAATTACTGGAATTTATTCTTTGCACTACACAATTTCATACAAAGTCTACTCCTTTTACAGTAAAATAATATGTGTTAATAAATAATAAATGTTTCCTTTTATTACAGCAAAACACTGGCTATTTTACAGTTCTTTACTGCAAAACCTACAGAGTAACAGTGCAGTTATACTAATTAAACACACCTGATCAAACTAAATCTAAAGGTAGTGTGTTAAAGCAGGGCTGCAACTAAATTCTGCTGTGCTGCGGCCCTTCAGGAGTTCGACATCCCGTGTACCTAACATATTTTCAAAGGAATTGCCTACATTTATCACAATCATGCACATATCATTGAATAAAAACAATAAAAATATAAAAACTTATCTAAAGCAAAAAATTAAAAATAAATAAATAATCTGATCCTTATGTTGTTCCAAACCTGTAGTAATAATAATAATAAAAAAACAAATAACCTGATTAATACATTTATTTAGGAAAGTCTTTATACTATACTGTAATGCCATTTTTACCTATTTCATTTGAAGTTTTCCAAACAAATTCATTGAGTCTCTGCAAAAATGTATGTACGTGCTGTTTAAGATTTTTTTTAAATAACACATTTTTACTAGTTATTTAGCAAAATTGTAATATTCAGCTTAAAGTGCAATTTAAAAGCTTAACTATAGGCTAAACTAGGCAAATTAGATTAATTATAGAAAAGTAAACAAAGTTATAAAAATAATTGTGATAATTTGGTTGCTCTGTGTGAATATTTTTGCCTTTAAATGCATCTCGTCGATATCTTTACCTTTTAATTAGCTCTGTGACATTGACATTGTTTGACTCTTGATACTCAATGTTAAAAACATAAAAGGAACCAAAGAAAACACAGAGATGGCTGCAGAGAAATTTAGCTTATCATCAATGCATTGTCTCACTTTCTCCTCAATATTGACCATACACATACCAAAACTGAACAGATATATATATATATATATATATATATATATATATATATATATATATATATATATATATATATATATATATATATATATATAGAGCAACATAAAGCATCAGAGTACATGGGGTAATAATGGTTGAGCAGTAATTTACCATTTATTATCACAGTAACTATCTGTAATGGGTACATAAAGTAAATTACTGTAATTTATTCTTTGCACTACAAAATTTCATACAAATCCTGCTCCTTTTACAGTAAAATACTGTTTCCTTTTATTACAGCAAAACACTGGCTATTTTACAGTTATTTACTAAATAATCTACAGTAAGGGTTAACAGTGCAGTTTCCTCCACAGTGCAAAAACATGCACAATAGGTGAATTGAATTTACAAAATTGTAGCGTATGTGTTTAAATGAGAGTGTATGGGTGTTTCCGAGTACTGGACATCTGCTGTGTAAAACATATGCTGAAATAGTTGGCGGTTCATTTCGCTGTGGCAACCATGGATGAATAAAGGGACTAAACTGAAGGAAAATGAATGAATGAATGAATGAGAGTCTTACACTTGAAAGTGCACAACATCAGATTAGTTACTTTTTAATGGATTAGATCATTACAAATTATTTACACACTGCTAGTAAATGATTTATCATTTATTTATTTTCATTTGTTCCTCTTTTAAAAGAGCAAATTGAGGAATTTTAATGGCCGGGGACTAATTAAAACAGCAAAAAATGTGGTTTTGGTTTAAAGTAATCTGAAAGTAATAGAAGAGTAGTCTGAATACATTAAGTACAGTATGTAATCTAGATTAAAGGGTTCACATAGGTCATGGACTTTTAAAAGATCCAGACATTTTTTTTTTAATGTGCTGTTAGTTTTTTACTGTAAAGGGGACTTGTTATGTAAAAATCACTTTTATAATGGGTTAAATGCAGTTGTGTGATAACAGTGTGTAAATATAGTCAGCCTCTAATGGTAAAAGTTAAATAACTCTATTTTTTATAATCACATTCCCAAAAAACAATCTGCAGAAACACTTGGTTTGACATTTTTCCTTTATACAAGTCATCAAAGAAGGAAAACCTCACCCATTAGTGACGATCTCTCGCTTATTAGCATATGTAGCCCTGAGTGAGAAGCAGCCATCCGCCATTAGTGATTTCATGCATACAATTATAAATATTGAGTTTTAGGATGCACAGACAAAGACTGTAGTGTCTACGGACTAACTTCTGCGCCACTTCTTTTGACATTTACATTTTTTTGCAACATAGGCTCATTCTGAAAACGTAGCCCTATATACATTTCTGAAGATCGCAGTTTATGTTGCCAGAGCTACGTATTTCGACTTTAAAAGGAATGCTATGGGGTGCCATGAGGCTGTTCCCATACTTGCCAACACTCCAGTTTTTCCCGTGAGTCTCCCTTATTTCAGACCCATCTGCTGTATTGTTCTGTGTCCCGGAAAACTCCAGGAACCATCTCCATACGTGCTCCCCACTCTTCAGTTCGCACACCTCCCGCAGTTTACTTTGTGCGCACATAAACCCCCAAGTTTGTACGTCGTCAAACTTGAGACACAGAGAGGTGACAATGGTCCAGTGAAGAACACTTCCAGAAAGCAGGTATGACAAAAACAGAAGCCAAAAAATAAAACAAGTAAACAACAGGGTGAGAATGTGATAAAATTTGAAAATGTGATAAAAATCAGACGAGGGCTTTTCTTTTTCTGGATTGCTTTTTAAAACTGTCAGTTGGGTTTAGGGATGTGGGTCAATCGGTGCTACTGAAAACACTATTGGTTGGGTTTAGGGAAGGAGGGTGGGTCAGTCGACAGCAGCCTATAGATTTATGTGAGAACAGCAGGCGCGAATCACACCCCGGAAGATAAATTTGAGATCTCGAAAAGCATACACAGCAGCCTCCGGTGGATTCGCAAAAACAAAAACTGTAAAAAAACGTATCTCCTGGGACATATTTAGTGCTTTTCAGAAATGTATATAGGGGTTTTCAGAATGAGCCTAGGATGTTTTTTTCAGGTGACATTGTTTTGAATCTGCCACAATGCGGATGCACAGGCATTTGTAACTCCGCCCTCTTTTAATAAGAGCACATCTCATTTGAATTTAAAGCAACAGTCATCAAAACAGCACGATTTGGATCAAAGCTTAAAAGTTACAAAGGGTTATAAGAAAATATTTGTTTTTAGCTAAAACTTCAAATATAGGGACAACGAAGACGATGAATATAGATGCAGGATAAGTCCCTTTTAAATTTTACTTCCACTAATCAATATGTGTTACTTCATGTCTATAATATAGAGATTACTACTGTAATAGAGTAGTTTTTCTCAGGAATTGTAATTTACTGAGTAGTTTTATAAATGTGTACTTTTACTTAGTGTTGTATTGGTACTTTTACTCCACTTTCCTTCAAACTGCAGTCACTACTTTATTTTGTCGTGTGATTCCCGTCCAATCAAATCACACAGAGAAGGTAAATAATAATGAACTACCTCAAGACATGGGTGATTTATAATCACAGCAAACTGTTTGGAAGCATTAACAGTGTCCAAGAAGATGTCCAAAATCTTTACACGCAATGACCCGGAGACTGTTTAGATGCATGTTACTGATGAGAAGATGATGTTTACTGTAAGATGACCGAAATAGCCTTAAATAACCGTCAGGCACAAGACATCAACATGACGTCAGATTGACATTGCACCCTAACGTCATGGGGAAGTTGCATTTTGTTTGGGAATGAAAATCATGTTGACGTCAGAACTCAATGTCACGCCAACTTCAATGTCAAACGTTTAACCTACAATCAACCATATATCAACTTCTAACAACGTTACAGCTTGACGTTGTGTGGACGTTACCAATATGACGTCTATCAGACATTGGATTTTGGTTGCCATACCTGACGAATAAATGCCAGTATTTGACGTTAATATGACGTTGGTTTAAGATGTTGACTTGACCTTGGATTTTGGTCCCTTTCCAACACAACCTAAAATAAACCAAATATCAACGTCATTTGACGTCATTATTGGACATCAAAATAATATTGTCTTTAGACGCTGGCTAGACATTGCATTTTGGTCACCTGACATCACAACCTAAATCTAACCTAAAAGAAACGTCTTTTGACATTGTGTGCCCGCTGGGCAATAACTAAATGTACTACAGAATGCTATCTTAACACACACATGCACAGATTACATGTAAACACAGCTTTTGACAGCGTAATACTCACTACTCTTCAGTGCCTTTGAAAGGTCTACTTTTTGACTCATACTTTGAATAATATTTACAACAATTACTTTTACTCTACTTGCACTACTTTTTTGGGCACATAATGGTACTTTTACTTGAGTATGGTTTTTCAGTACTCTTTCCACCACTGATTACTATTCAAAATGTTCTTCATGAAACTTGTAGCTTGTAACAGAGTACAATTTGTAAGTGCTCAACCCAGCACTGATTTCATATTCAGGATATTATATACAGCGCCAACGTTAAGTGCCAACACACGGCCACAAAGCTTATTGAAACATGTGAAGTTTAATAACTAGAGCAGGTGTGAATTATAAAGCTGCAGTCTTTTTCTTTAAAAGCCACCCGAAATGACAAGTTTTTTGTGATCATTGTTTCTTTTGCTTTGAAATAAAGTTGAATTGTTGACACCATAAGCTCTCCGAGGTTATTAACAGAAGCGCTACATCCATTATGGCTCTCATTTATTTGAAAAGACTGACGGAAGTCCATTTGTGCCAGACATTCAGGTTGAATAAATGTAATCACAGGACACACTTGAGATCTTTTTAGAGAAAAATAGAGTTCCGACTCACTCTATTATCACTGCCTAAAATGTAAATAATCATAATGAATCACGGCTTCTAAGCACTCATGTTAGAGAACAAAAGCGGCAATATATTTGCATTAATTACTTCAGACGACCTTAGATTTTAATCACATTATAAAGCAACACTTTATTCCAATGCGATGTTTTACATTTCATTTTCATGTCTTTTTTTTTGCAAGGCATATATATCGAGAGAGCTGGAGAAACACAATGTTATTAAAGCATTCACAGTTGTAATCTCTAAAAAAAATGCAGCTTATTCATGTATTTACAATAATATCACCTAAAAATAGATGTGTATGTTAGATTTACAGCTGTCAGCACTCACATGATGTCTATAGATTTCATTTGACTATGTTATTATTAAACTGATGTGTATGTCAGATGTGGCTGTCAGCACTCATATGATGTCTATAGATTTTATTTGTCTAGATTAATGTGAAGTTAATTAATTGCACAGAAAATTGAAGAGATCTGTATATGTATATATATATATATATGTGTATATATTCACTGAGATATGTACATATGTGATTTGTCTTTATGACAACAAATTATCATCTGCATTTGTCACGCTGGTAGAATACGGAAATGATCTGGTGTAGATCTAGTTCTCTTTTCTAGTCATCTTTAGGATGTGTGACACCAATTTTTGAAGCAACACCATTATGGTTCTCCAAAGATCTCTAATTTACTATTTACTTTAAATTTAATTTAAGTAAATATATTTTTGTCATTGATAATTTCATAAAGAACCTATAATATCAGTTAAATCTCTTTATTTTACAAGAGGTTGTAGTGACATGAAGTTCTTTAGATTTTGTAAATGTTCTTCAGACTAAAAAATGGTTTACTTTAAGGTTCTCTGGAGAACTAAAAAGGCTTCTGGCACTGATGTAAATTTTAACCTTCATTTTTACAAATGTGATTCCATAAAATAACCAGTTTTGGTTCAGCAAAAAAAAAAAAAAAACTTGTCAATAAACAAGATCTTATTTTGTTTTTAATAATGGAAGAAAAACTAATTCATAGAATTTCATTGGTATGAAAAAAATATTATTTTTAAAGCGATAGGTTACCCAAAATTGACAATTCTGTCATTATTTACTACTCCTTAACTTCTTGCAATCCTTTCTTTCTTCTGAAACAAAAAAGAAGATATTTTGAAAAATGTTGAAAACCTGTTACTATTCATTCATTCATTCATTTTTATTTGGCCTATACTTTATTCATTAGGGATCACCACAGCAGAATGAACAACCAACGTATCCATGATATGTTTTACACAGCAGATGCCCTTCCAGCTGCAGCGAGTACTGGGAAACATCCATACACACTCATTTACACAAACACACACTATGGCCATTTAGTTTATTCACTTCACCTATACCACGTGAACACTGGGAGAACAGAATGAGAGGATGCTCAGGTGAAATGGCACACAGAGGAACCATGAACACCTCGAGCATTTACAGCACATTCAGAATAAGATCCTACTTCATATCTACTAATGAACAGTTAATAACTTATTAATATGCAGGTAATAAGCCAGTAGTTAGTGTGAATTGTGACCTAAAGTGTTACCCCATTAACTAACATGAACAAATACTGTATGTGTTGTTCATTTTAGTAAATGCATTAACTAACATTAACTAATACTACCTTATGGTAAAGTGTTAATAACCTCCTTTTTTTGAGAGTGTTAAACTGTTGTTCTCTCTACTGTATATGGAAGCTAAAAAGTCAAATGTCTTGTCCGCAGTCAGAACGGCGGCAAATGTAGTGTGGTGATGCAGTCAGAATGTATAACTGTAGGAATATTTGTAATACAGGGATCTTTAGATTTCTTTTTGAAGGAGTTGGTGGGAATAACAGACAACCACACGTCAGGGCTAAAGCCTCTCAGCGGTTCCGTTAATCCTGGCTTGAGCAACACACTCCTGTAATTTTCCACTCAAATGCACTGATTTCAGAACAGATCTGGTATTCGTTTATTTAACTGAAAAATAATTACAAATAAACAAGCAAAATATCAGAGTTATTAATAGAATTCACAGTAACACTTTGTAGTAATGATTGTGACACTTTACAATTGCATGGCTGATGTATTACAGAATATTCATTCATATATTAATTAAGATTATGATAATTATATTTGTCAATGTTATAGAAAATAAAACTACAGCTATTAGCTGTTAGTTCATGCATGTAAGCTTAAACACATGCATAGAATATGTTTTTGATTGGATACATTTACAGTTGAAGTCAGAATTATTCGCCCGCTTTGAATTTAATTTTCTTTTTTAAATATTTCCCAAATAATGTTTAACAGAGCAAAGAAATTTTCACAGTATGTCTGATAATATTTTTTCTTCTGGAGAAAGTCTTATTTGTTTGATTTTGGCAAGAATGAAAGCTGTTTTTTATTTTTTAAACACAATTTTAAGGTCTAAATTATTAGCCCCTTTAAACTATATATTTTTTCGATAGTCTACAGACAAACCATCGTTATACAATAACTTGCCTAATTGCCCTAACCTGCCTAGTTAACCTAATTAACCTAGTTATGCTTTTAAATGTCACTTTAAGCTGTATAGAAGTGTCTTGAAAAATATCTATTAAAATATTATTTACTGTCATCATGGCAAAGATAAAATAAATCAGTTATTAGAAATGAGTTATTAAAACTATTATGTTTAGAAATTTGCATTTAAAAAATCTGCTCTCTATTAAACAGAAATTAGGGAAAAAATAAACAGGGGGCTAATAATTCAGGGGGGCTAATGCTGAATTCAACTGTATTTAAAAATGTTGAAAATAACATTAATATTAATAAGTGCTTTACGTCATTGCTAATCAATTAATAATGATAAAGAATTAAATCTTATTGTGATAATAAATTATTTAAAAATAAACTTTAAGATTCCATTAGTTAATGTAAGTAAATGCACTAATTAACTTTAGCAAACAACGAGCAATGCTCAAAAATTTAATTAAAATGTAATTTTAATACAAAGATTAATACATTCAAAGAATTTTCCCAAGTTCAAATAAAAGAGTTATAATGTAAAAGAAATACAATCTTATTGCTTAACTATTATTAAACCTTTACTACCCAACCAAGAAAAAAAAATTAATTGCATTTCTTAACTCCTAATGATGCTAGTTAACACACTCATTGGTTTTTTTAACACATCCCATAATTTCTAAAATTTCAGCCTCTACCAAATGGTTGATATGTCGGTTTGTGTTAAAAGTACCGGAATTAATACATAAACTTTGAAAAATCTGACAATATAAAGTGTAATACCCACTTTTAAAGAAATTCAAAATCAAACAGTTTTGAATACTAAATCTTTATTTTTTGAAGTATGCCGTAAAACATTGTAAATTCTCATTTAACTTGTTTTCTTGTTGTTGTTTTTTTTTTTTTAATAAAACCAAAATCAAGTGTAGTAGTGCAACAGGATGTTTTGTAAACCAACAATGCTGTGAGTGTAAGCCATTATTTTAAACTTTTACAGTCATTATATAGAACAGTAAAAACTTGGTCAACCATTTGGTAGAGCAGGCAGTCAAAATAAAATTGAGTGATTTGTTACCTATTCTTTATTATGTCATTCAACAGATATTTGGCATATGTTAACATTGGTAACTAATGCAGTTATTATTTACCAAAAGAACCATACTTTAAAGTGGTACTAAAACAACTTTAATCATGTGCAGTTGAAGTCAGAACAATTACCCCCCTTTGAATTTAATTTTCTTTTTAAAATATTTCCCAAATTATGTTTAACAGAGCAAGGAAATTTCCACAGTATGCCTGATAATATTTTTTCTTTTGAAGAAAGTCTTATTTGTTTTATTTCAGCTTGAATAAAAACAGTTGTAATTTTTTTTCAAAACTATTTAAAGGTCTAAATTAGTAGCCTCTTTAAGCCCTTTATATATATATATATATATATATATATATATATATATATATATATATATATATATATATGTTATAGTTAAACTGAAATACGTCACTTTAAGCTGTATAGAAGTGTCTTGAAAAACATCTAGTAAAATATTATTTACTGTAGTAATGACAAAGATAAAATAAATCAGTTATTAGAAATGAGTTATTAAAACTATTATGTTTAAAAATAAAAAATAAAAACTTCTCTCCGTTAAACAGAAATTGGGGGGAAAATAAAAAGGGGGGCGAATATTTCTGACATCAACTGTATGTGTTAACATTGTTTTTACTGGTTTTATATTCATCACCTCTTTCAAAACGATACGCTGAAAGTATTTCAGTATAAAAAAAATGCTAATAATAAATAGAAGCATTTTCGGTAAAACTTTACAATACGGGATTGTTAATGTTAATGCTTTTATAAACAAATTAAGGGACGAAATCAATGCAAAAAGTATTGAATTTAAAAGCTTGTTGAATAGCACAAACTGAAAAAAATAATACGCTGAATTAACAAGTGATTGCATATTAATGACTTGAATTGCCAGGGTTTGTATTTATAGGTCCTGAAATTTAACAAAGCTGTTTATTTAAGCTGTGAATATTTCAACCAAACACACTTTCATATTTATAAATTGATTACTTCATATTAAATTTACAGATTCCACTTACAAAATATTCAATACTGTTTAAAAATACGAAGTAGATTATTCAAAATATTCAATCTATTGCTTTCCTGCAATGTAATGTCGAATTTTAACAGTCAAATTTGAACCAATGAATTTAAGGAAGCAAAAAAAAAAATGAACTAAAAAATTGCCTTTTGAATATTATACTTCATAAATTTAAACAGTATTAAATATTTTGTAAGTAAAATCTGCAAACTGAATATGAATTATTTAATTTATAAGAATGAAAAAGTGTTTGAAGTATTTTTTTGTTGAAATATTCACAGCTTAAATAAACGGCTATGTTAAATTTCAGGAACGATAAATACAAACCCTGGCAACTCAAGTCATTAAAATTCAAGCACTTGTTAATTCAATGTATTATTTTTCATTATTTTTTGTTTGTTTGTGCAGTTCAAGTTTTTTAAATCAGGTAACACTTTATTTTAATGGTCCATTTGAGTATTACTAGAATGTCTGCTTGATACCTGTTGAAACTGCTCCTTCAACAAACAATTAATTGACTATAAGAATCTTTGCAAGTACATGTAAACTTACACTAACTCTAACCCCAATTATAAACACAACCTAAAAGTCTACTAATAATCTAATGAGAATAAGTCGGCATGTAGATGCAATGTAACTTAAATTCAACTAACGGACCATCAAAATAAATTGTGACCTTAATTCAATCCTTTTGGCATTGATTTTGCTCCATATTAATTCATATATTACATTATTTATTAATTGTGTTAATGTTAGTAAACGAAAATTCAGTTGTTCATAGTTGTTCATAGTTAGTTCACATAATGCATTAATAAATGCTGAACTATAATGCTACAAGCATTGTTCACTGTTTGTTCATGTTAAATACATTAACTTGTCCCATATTGTAAAATGTGACCTCATTTTCATTAGATATAGCAGGCTGTTAGGCTATTGTACATTCAAACAGTTTAACCGTGTATAAAATGTATACAATATTCTAAGCATCATGTGACTTTTCACTTAAAGTTATATTTTTATAAAGCACCACTCTTTTCACATTTCCATAATAGTTTTATAAAAGTCTGTAATACATTTCTAAAGTCAAATGCTCTCACACACAGTCGTCGAAGACAAGCTTTTGCTTCGGGTCAGCCTGGAAAGATCGTAACTCCTCGTTTCTGACGCTAATCTCTTGGATGATCCGGAGTTGCGCTGCTGGATTTTAGACGCGGAATTTCTGATCGAAGACTTGTTGGTCAGACTTAAGATCTTCTCTCTGTAGCTTTCTCTGAACCTCTTGGCAGACCTGTACAAGTTTCCAACAAAGCAGTAGCAGAGAGGGTTGAGGGACGAGTTGGTGAGACCGAGCCATTGCGCAAAGGGTCTGCTTTGGAGAATCCAATGATGCTCAACGTTGCTCAAATCTTCATTTCGATCGGGAGAGCTGGGCATGTTAGAGTCGATCCAGATATCGACGACATAAAGCGGCAGCCAGGAGAAAGTGAAGAGCAGCACGAGCGCGAAAACCATCTTGGCGATCCTCTTGCGCGTTTTCAGACGCGATGTTGAAGAGGGTAACGCGAGCTGGTTGGGATCTGATATGGACGAAGAGCCTCCTCTGCTCAATTTCCAACCGGTCAGGAAGCAAATAATCAGGTTAAACACTACAGGGAATGCGTACAGCGCGCAGAAGAGTAAAAAGTTGTAACCCTGGCGCAGTTTGACTTTCGACCAGCTCTCCACGCACACGGTCACCGTGTGCAGCCCGTCTAACAAGGAAAGCGTTTTAGTCGTGTTCATAAAAAACAAAGGCAAACACAACGCAGAAGACACGACCCACACGACTGCTATCATGCATATCATCCTGCTGGCCGTGAAGAAAGATCTGGCGTGCAGCGGGCTGTGAACGCTGTAATATCTGTTCAGACTAATCACGGCCAGACTCAGAACGCTTGCAGAAACGGACACCGCCTGGACGAACGGCACGGCGCGGCACAAAAAGTCTCCAAACACCCAAGCGTTGCACACCTGGTGCGCTAAATTGACCGGCATGCAGACG
This sequence comes from Danio rerio, assembly GCF_052040795.2. NCBI lineage: Eukaryota > Metazoa > Chordata > Actinopteri > Cypriniformes > Danionidae > Danio > Danio rerio. Next base: position 9,766,306 of record NC_141032.1, read on the forward strand.
CACACCACCATCATGTCGCACACCGCCAGGTTGACCAGGAGTCTCCTGGTGGCTGAAGCTCCAGACAAGCGGTTCCTCCGGCGCGTCAGCACCCACAGAGCCATGATATTCCCTACTAATCCTGTCACGAAAGATATCACGTACATCACCGTTAAAACTATAGTGTCCGGCTCGTGCCCTGCAAACAGAAAGTCAATGGAGAAGGGTGAAAAGTCACGGGTGGTCCAGTTCTTCTGGAAATGCTCCCAAAGGGAAAAGTTGTGCGGGAAGAGGCGTCCGAATGTGCTGTAAATGCTCGAGGTGTTCATGGTTCCTCTGTGTGCCATTTCATCTGACCATCCTCTTCTTGAGGATCTCCATAACGCCCCCACCCTCAGGAATAGGAGAAAAGAGCAGTGATTCACCAGAGAGAAAATATCCAGTAGTCCATAAGTTGTCAGATAATGACGCGTGTAATTAAAATCTTCAGAGTTCAGTTGTAATCTATCTATCTATCTATCTATCTATCTATCTATCTATCTATCTATCTATCTATCTATCTATCTATCTATCTATCTATCTATCTATCTATCTGTCTGTCTGTCTGTCTGTCTGTCTGTCTGTCTGTCTGTCTGTCTGTCTGTCTGTCTGTCTGTCTGTCTGTCTGTGTGTCTGTCTGTCTGTTTAAAATAACAGAAAAGTCACATTTCTCTTTCATTGGTGAAGTTTTGTTTTTACAGATATGAATTTCTCATGCTGTTATCTAAATTTAAGATGTACACTAAAATTGAAATTTCATTAGGAAAAGCATTCAAATTCAAAACATGAATCTACAAATAAAATAAAATAAAATAGATTTTTTTTATCTAGACATATTTTGTCTGTCTGTCTACACTGAATCCCCCAATTTGTTGTTGTTGTCCCAACACAAATCGATTAAGTTAACAAATTTATGTGGATTGTACATAAAAATAATTAAGATGTGCTCACAAATATATATAGAATTGTAATATAATAATATACAGAATTGTGTTGCTTCAGCTAATTTGAAATGAATAGCTTAAACATTAAGAAACAAAATTGAGTACTTGGATAGACCGTCTTCATTTATACATTTTACATGCAATTAAAAATGTACTTTTATTGTGGATATGGATATTTTTTATACATATAAATATCTGCAAAATTTTTTTCAAATGGAAAACAAAGTCTGTAATTGATAAACACAATAAAGTATCTGTTTACTGACAGGTTATGATAACAAAAAAATTTAGAAGCAAGACAAGGATCATTGTGGAGCAATAAAAGGGATCAAACTCATTATTTACTCATGGTCCAAGTAGCCTAGTCTTAAATCCTAGTAAATCCTTTAACTATTCCTGATAGAGGTCAACTAATGCTGGGTAACAACAAATGCAAAATTAAGTATTCCCAAAAGTTACATTCAAAGTAAATGCAAATGCAAAAATATAGGTGAATTATTGGAGAGAGACACAATGATTTGCTGCAAATGCATGAAATTCACCTCAATCACATATACCACGCAAGTTTAAATATTGAACATAGTATATATATATATATATATATATATATATATATATATATATATATATATATATATATATATATATATATATATATATATATATATATATATATATATATATATATAGAGCCCCTCTGAATTATTAGCCCCCCTTGTTTATTTTTCGCACAATTTATGTTTAAGAGAGAGAACATTTTTCAACACATTTCTAAACATAATAGTTTTAATAACTCATTTCTAACAACTGATTTATTTTATCTTTGCCCCGATGACAGTAAATAAATAAAATGTTGTTCAAAAAATTTAAAATTGCTTTTTTTCTCACTAAAATAAAACAAATAAGACTTTCTCCAGATGAAAAAAAGACATGCTGTGAAAATTTCCTTGCCCTGTTAAACACCATTTGGGAAAATATTTAAAAAAGAAAAGAAATCCAAAGGTGGGCAAATAATTCTGACTTATTTTTAAATAATTTATTTCTTTAACCAGGTTAAAAAAACATTGAGATCGAGATTTCACTTTACAAGGGTGACCAAAAGCTGCTGCTATAAACAGCCACAGTTGGAAGCTAATGAGCGATACCACTTGGCAGAAAAATTGTTCATTATGAATAAACGCAATTATCTATTCAACATTTGTGTCTTTTATCATATCATTGTTGCCACCGTTTAGAAAAGTAATAAGGCATAGAGACAACATTCCAGTCAATGTGTGTCCTCAAAGAAGTTTCTTGTGCTTTTGCGCATTTAGGAGTTTTAGATTTTATCTGCAACATGGGTGTAAATTAAGTCTTTTAGTATAGAATTACTTGATAAAACAGTAAATACAGATGTCACTACTTTAATGTGTTCCTTATTCCGCCATTCATACCGCGGCGAAGCCGGTAATTGGTGCGCCAGCAGCTTTTGACCGCTGGGTGGCACTTTAACCACATTATTTATCATCTGTCTATTTTCTCTGTTCATTTCTCTTTCACACGCATGCAGAGAAAAAAAAATCTGCTTAGTTAAAAAAAAGCGCATTATGTCCATTAATGTATAATAATAATGATTAGCTAATATTTCCATAATGCTGGGATGCGTAGTGCTTTGACTGGATATCTAGGTCAAAAGCTAAATTGTTACCTGTTGCACGGCATAGGCTAGCCTATAGTGTGGAAAAATATGATTCACAACATGGGATGTGTTTCACAATACCATCGTTCAACCCAAGCTCATTCTGTAAACGTAGCCCCGCGGACGTTTCTGGAGACCGCGATTTACGTTGCCGGAGGTACGTAAAGGCCGCGTTTGTTTTTTTTTCGAGCGAACGCTGCGGGGCGATGTGGCGCCGCTCCGCCCCTCCTCCCCTCCTCTTTGCGCTTGCCGGCCGACGGCTCGCCTCCGAGTGGAGGGCTTTCCCGATGCAATCAGTTTGTCCGCTTAGCTCACAAGGTTTGCATCGGCGGAGCGGAGGCCCCGGAGAAGAAGCCGGAGCCGGCCGCGGTGGACGACGACCGGGATCGAGTCCGGGGAATAGCAGGTTCCGGAAATCAGGTAAGACGAAAAACGGAATCCAAAAAATAAGGGCGAGAACGAGAGGCGCCCGAGACGCGAAAGCGCGCACAGCGGCCTCTCGCGGATCCGTGAAAAAAAAAAAAGCTCGAATACGTACCTCCCGGAACGTAAATCGCGATCCACAGAAACGTCCGCGGGGCTACGTTTCCACAATGAGCCCGGGTTGCCATCGTTAGCCAACTAAGATCGCAAGTTATGTCACAAACATAGTTTGTTGATTTGCAAATATTGTACTACAATTAATTTTATAATAATGGCTGTGTAATTAAATAAATGTCTCCACTAGGTCCTAAAGGTGAGAATGACAGCGGATATCGCAAATATGTGTATCATTTCCTCCCAAAAAAAACTGTAGAGATAAACATGGGAGGTAGCAGCCTGATCTCACAAGGAAACGTAAGTATTTTACATTTTGTCAGTTTAGTGGCTAATACATATTAATTTGTACGATTTTAAACAGGAGGCATGGCACCTAACCCCACCTCTAACCCCAACCGCCATTGGGTAATGAGCAAATCGTACTAAATTGTACGAATTAGATCAAACGAATTCATTCGAATCAGCCACTAAATCAAAAAGTTACGAATCGCCGTGAGATTGCATTGAGGTAGAGAAAGCGTTTTATCCATTTAATGTAGATCGGCTATGAAGTGGCCGTTTGTATCATCGATAATTAAGAGCGCTGGTGAAAAGGATATAAAAAACACGTCATAGAGAGGTAATTTGATCTAAAAATAACAACAATGTTATTGCATTAGAGCAGGGCGACGCAGTGGTGCAGTAGATAGTGCTGTCGCCTCACAGCAAGAAGGTCGCTGGTTCGAGTTGGTGTTTTTGTGTGGAGTTTGCATGTTCTCCCTGCATTTGTGTGGGTTTCCTCCAGGTGCTCCGGTTCCCCCCACAGTCCAAAGACATGCAGTATAGGTGAACTGGGTTGGCTAAATTGTTCATAGTGTTCGTTGTGTAAAACATATGCTGGATAAGTTGGCGGTTAATTCTGCTGTAGCGACCCCAGATTAATAAAGGGACTAAGCTGTAAAGAAAATGAATGAATGAATAAATTACTGTGTTAGAGCTTAAATAATCTTTACAACGCAAAAAAAAAACAAAAAAAAACATTACACGCATATAAATACAGCTGTTCTGTGTAAGTTAGATCAGTTGACTCTTAAAATTCAAAATTTTAACCCAACCGGTTGAGTTATTATATAAACAACCCAATGAAGGTTTGACCCCCCACCCACCCTCTTCCCTAAACCCAACCAACAGTTTTAAAAAGCAATCCAGAAAAAAGAAAAGCTTTAACGACAGCCTGATTTTTACCACATTTTCAGATTTTACCACATTCTCACCTTGTGATTTAGTTGTTTATTTCATTTTTTTGATTTCTGTTTTAGTCTTACCCACCTTTTGCAACTGTTCTGTTAACTGTCCACTCCTCTTTGCATCTTAAGTCCATCAACGTACATGGCAAGCCACCAGGCAAACTCCTAACAGCGGGAAAGCCCCATATGGAGGTAAGCGCGAATAGGAACGGCATCATACCGCCCTATTGCATTTGTTTTAAAGCCGAATTGCAGCCATATGTACTTCTGGCTACGTAATTAGTGATTTCCAGAAATGCATGTAGGGCTACGTTTTCAGAATGAGTAAATGTTGCAAAAAACTGACAAACAAACATATACAGGTACAATACAAGCTGTACGGAAATGTCATCACCTACCATACAAGATAACAAGCATTATCAAAGAACTATCTTTTAATGTTTTTTTTTTTTTTTTTCAAAAATTGATGTACAAAAAAAAAGATGTACAATCACTCTTAGATAAAATAAACCTCTCCACCATTTCATTCATTCATTTATTCATTCATTCATTTTCTCTATAGACAATTTCGCCTACCCAATTCACCTGTACCGCATGTCTTTAGACTGTTGGAGAAACCGGAGCACCTGGAGGAAACCCACACGAACGCAGAGAGAACATGCAAACTCCACAAAGAAACACGAATTGACCCAACCAAGGCTCGAACCAACAACCTTCTTGCTGTGAGGCGATTTATATATATATATATATATATATATATATATATATATATATATATATATATATATATATATATATATATATATATATATAAAAGAACAAATATACATTTTCTTTGCAATGTTCAAATATTTTTGAACAGTATTAATCATAATTCATCATTATCATATATCACTTTACTTATCATTTCTTGATCGCACACCTCAAAACTAACACATTGTGTTCCAGTCCACCAAGGCTGATGAGCAGACTTGCATAACAGGCCTGCTGTCAAAGTGTTTTAATTCACTCATTCACATCATGCTGACATGTCAGCTCCAACCTACAGCATGACTAATTCGAGAACTAATGATTCCTTCATCATACCAGAGACTAGAAGGACACTAAGGTAGATAGAGAAGCAGATGAAGCGGTCTAAGTGTCACTGTCATGCAAATTCATCTGACAATTTTTCACTCAGATGGAACAAAGAAATGGAGCCAACATTTATTACTTTCCTTGTAAATCACCATGACTCAGTGGTAAAGCGTGTGTCCTATACTCAGAATTTTAATACTAACGTTTAATACTACGTTTTTGCCCAGATGTAGAAAATACATTTTGTTTGTATCACTCCATTCCTATGACTAAACTACTGAATGTAATGTGATGCACAATACATATTTACTGATATCATGCAGCTTTCTGTGATTTTTTGTTTTGTTATTAAAAAACATTAAACAGCATGAGAATAAGACAAAGTCTAATAAAAACATTGCCTGAAAATAAGTCTATTATATATATATATATATATATATATATATATATATATATATATATATATATATATATATATATATATTAGGGATGTAACGGTATCAGAATTTCACGGTACGGTAATACCTCGGTATGAATGTCACGGTACGGTATTTATTGAATCATTTACAGGAAAAAAAAAACTTTTGAAAATACTCCAAAAAAGTGCCAAAAGTGTCAATGACATACAAATTAGCCATCTATCTGTTAGCTTTGAAACAGGAACTTCAATTTTAATAACAAAAAAATTATTAAACCATGTAAAAAAATAAAGTTTCAATTTAGTATTGTTGAAAACTCATCACATTTAACATTTAATCACTCACTTAGATAGAGATGGGTTTAAAGAAAAATTATCATATAATTATAATCTGGTAAAAGCTGGTATCTCTGGGCATTTACAATGTCCCCTGCAACAGAAAAAAACCCTCTCATTTGGGACTGAGGTTTCTGGGACAAGAGAGATATGACTTGGCCCATGTTGACAGCAGTGGGTAACGTTGTGCATTGTCTTTCCCCCACTTGAGAAGACAAACCATGAGTGAGATAGAGGTCTCTTTGCGGTACAAGTCAATGTCTGCATCAATCTGAACAGTGTGCTGTGTTTCTGCAGTCCCCATGACTGTTATTAGTCGTATTCCCCAACTTGCAGGCACGTGCACACATAGGGCTCAACCTGTGCAGTGCACATGCCCTTTTTAGTCTTGGATAGAAAATGCCCTTCCAAAACGATCAAAAGTGCCCCCGCGACGCGACAAAACCTCCGTCCAGTCCAGCCCTTCAGTAGGCGCGCGACAACACCTCTCTTGAGTATGCGCGCTCAACCCCGCCTCGGCGCTTTACAATACGCGTGCCACAACACAGCTGATCAGAACGCGCGCGACAGCACTGCTATTCAGCACGCGCGCGGCGACAACACTGCTTTAGGTTCGATCATTTCCATCTTTTTTTCATCTCCGCTACTGGCAGCAGACTCCATTTCCGCATTACTGGATCTGTAGCGACAACAGACCGCAAAGGATTATGGCCACGCCGGGGCTGATGGGAAATGAAGTTTCAGCTACCTCCCGTTCGCTTCATTCGCCTGAGCAAATTTTCTCTGAAGACCTATAGTTTTACCGAGTCATGCGACTTCGGTAATATCGAAAAAATTTAATATTGCGGTATGACGGTATTTACAATACCGTTACATCCCTAATATATATATATATATATATATATATATATATATATATATATATATATAATTTTTTTTTTTCATTTTATAAAGAACACTTCATTTGTAGGGTGATGCAGTGGTGCAGTAGATAGTGCTGTTGCCTCATAGAAGATCAATATAACATTTATTCAAAATATATTCCCTTTTCTTACCTTTAATAGTTTGTGTTAATACTACCCACAGACAAAAAAGAATCAATTTATGAACATATTTCTATCAACTATATTCAATTATCTTATTTTTTTCTATTTATCTCTCTCTCTAATGTTTTAATATTTACCAAAGTTAATAATTGTTGCGTCAAATGTTCTTAATAATTTAATGAAAACTACTGCAAATTATAATAGTAAAAATAATATATGAAAAAAAGACTGAAAAAAATATTATAATTAATATTTATTAAAATTAATAAAAATACATTCATAAATAATATATTCACTACCGGTCAAAAGTTTGGGGTCAGTTTTTTTTCCATGTTTTTTTTTTTTTTGTAAGAAAATTATTCCGTTCATCAAGGTGGCATTTATTAAATGTAAAAAATGTTACATTGTTAGATATTTATAATAAAATTTAATAACTGCTTTCTTATTGATTGTAATTTCAAATAAAATCATTACTCCAGTCATTATTGCATTTGTTACTATTACCATTAATATGAATAATATTAACAATCTTCATCCTCCTAATAATTCATATTAGTAATTTTTGAAGGATCACGTGACTCTGAAGACTGGAGTAGTGAAGCTGAAAATTCATCTTCAAAATCACAGGAATAAATTATTTAATTCAATTATAAATCACTTTTAAAAAGTTATTTTATAGAGCAATAGCATTTCACTATTTTACAGTTTGTACTGTATTTTTGATTAAATAAATGCAGCCTTGATGAGCAGGAAAGCTTATTTTGAAACATTTAAAAATCCTACTGCCCCAAACTTTTGACCGGTAGTGTGTTCGTATATATACACACACACACACACACACACACACACACACACATATATATATATTATATACGTACAAGCTACCGGTATATATATATATATATATATATATATATATATATATATATATATATATATATATATATATATATATATATATATATATATATATATACATACAGTTTAAGTCAGAATTATATCCCAGCTTTGAAATTTTTTTCTTTTTTTGAGTATTTACCAAATGATGTTTAACAGAGCAAGAACATTTTCACAGTATTTCTGATAAAAAAATTTCTTCTAGAGAAAGTCTTGTTTTGTTTATTTCTGCTAGAATAAAAGCAGTTTTTAATTTTTTAAAAATCATTTTAAGGTCCAAATTATTAACTCATTTAAGCTAAAACTTTTTTCGATAGTCTACAAAACAAACCATAATTTTACAACTAGTTATCCTAATTAACCTAGTTAAGCCTTTGTCTATATATATATATATATATATATATATATATATATATATATATATATATATATATATATATATATGTACTTATGTTAAAATATTTTTCTTATCAGTTAATTAATATATTGTTATGGAACTGTAAAATTTTAAAATGGGAAAAATGAAAAGCTAAAGGTCCAAATACAATGTTAAATGTTTACTATAAAAAATAATTAGTTGACTAAAAAAGTGACTAAACACTAATTTCTCTCATAAACGTTCTTATAGACATCAGTGGTTTCACAGGAAACATTAAACATCCAAGGAACTTTTCCATTCAGAATAAAATCCACTTTTCCACTGCAGAATAAAGAACATTTAAAATATACTTGACCTTAAAGGACACCTATTTTACCCCTTTTACGAGATGTAAGATACTGGTGTCTCCAGAATGTGTCTATAAAGGTTCAGCTCTAAAAAAAAAACATCAGATTGTTTAATATAGCCTACTTTTCTATGACATCACAACAGAATTCCTCTCTTAGAATCTTTATTTATTTATGTTTAGAGACATTTTCAATGGGGAAACTATATTCATGCAAGATATTGACTATTTATTTTTATATGTAGTATTGGGAAAGAGTTTCACAGACAAATTGACCATGAAAGTCTGACATCTTGGCTCATGTTTCTCTTGTAGAAAACGGATCTAAAATGAAATCTAGCGAGAAAAATGACACAATCTGGATTGCCAGGGCAAGAACACAGTGTTGTAAGTTTGGTCATCATAGTGCAATGAGTGACAAAGTGTTTCTAAAATATCTCATACATTCGCAGCATGTTCCTGCCGACATGAATGTCAGTTCACAAATGTGTTGCTGAAAGTCTGACCACGTCTGTTTATGAAGCACTCTTGCTATCTTATTATCTTCACTGAACCCTGCCAAACATTGCACTCAACGCCACCATGTTCTCTCTTAATGCAAAAAAATTAAATAACTAAATTTCTCTCTAACCTTACTATCATTATCATTTAATGTTTGTGCAGGGACAGGATGAAATTATGAAATTTTTAATTGCTTTCAGCAGCAAACAGATTTAGATCGTTGGGTGAAAACAAATCATATTCCTAAATTACAAACTATTGATTTAGTAAACCAGCTCACAGATATCTGTGAAATCTGTTTCGTCATTAGTTACTCAAAACCTGTAAACCACAACTACAGTGGTTTACAATTCCAGACATTAGCACTAGCATTAACTGTCTGTCTAAACAGTGCATGCGCATTCCTTGATGCACAAATAAACAATTTGTGCAGCAAAATAAATATCCATGCAGCTAAGCGCTAAATTAGCTTGATGGTTACTGCCATATTGGACATTAAATCAAATGATGCATTAACAAGTCATACAGTATGTCTTACTTTGTATAGCATTCCAGATGGTATTTTCAAGCTGGAAAATCCAAGTGTTAAGTTTACTGAAAAAGCAGAGGAGATCTGAAGGTCTGGTTTTTATTGATTGGATGCTCAATTTTGCTAGACAGAAAGATCTAGATAACTAGGAGATTCTAAACTGAGCTCAGGTACATTCTGTTTCTACTGATCATTGATGAGATGTTTCAGCAGCTTAATTGGAGTTCACCTGTGGTCAATTCAGTTGATTGGACATGATTTAAAAAGGCACACACCTGTCTATATAAGGTCCCAGGGTTGACAGTGCATGTCAAAGCACAAACCAAGCATGAAGACAAAGGAATTGTCTGTAGACTTCCGAGACAGGATTGTCTCGGGGCTCAAGGCTGGGGAAGGTTACAGAAAAATTTCTGCTGCTCTGAAAATTCCAGTGAGCACACCGGCCTCCATCATCCGTAAGTGGAAGATGTTTGAAACCACCAGGACTCTACCTTGAGTCATCTTAGCTGAGTGATTGGGGGAGAAGGGCCTTAGTCAGGGAGGCGATCAATAAACCGATGGTCACTCTGTTTGAGGTCCAGCTTTCTTCTGTGAAGAAGGACAACCATACAGAAGGACAACCATCTGTGAAGCAATCCACCAATCAGGCCTGTATGGTAGTGTGGCCAGACAGAAGCCACTCCCTGCCTGGAATTTGCCAAAAGGCATCTGAAGGACTCTCAGACCACAAGAAACAAAATCCTCTGAACTAATGAGATGAAAATTGAACTCTTTGGATGAATCCCAGGTGTTATGTTTGGAGAAAACCAGGCACCTCTCATCAACAGGCTAATAGCATCCCTACAGTGAAGCATGGTGGTGGCAGCATCATGCTGTGGGGATGTTTTTCAGCAGCAGGAACTGGAAGACTAGTCAGGATAGAGGGAACGATGAATGCTGCAATGTACAGAGACATCCTGAATAAAAACCTGCTTCAATGTGCTCTTGACCTCAGACTAGGGCAATGATTTATCTTTCAGCAGGACAATGACCCAAACCACATCGTCAAAATATCAATAAAGTGGCTCCACAACAACTTGGTCAATGTCCTTGAGTGGCACAGCCAGAGCCCAGACCTAAATCCTGTTGAACATCTATGGAGAGATCTAAAAATGACTGTACACAGTCCTTTCCCATCCAACCTGATAGAGCTTGAGAAGTACTGCAAAGAGGTACTGGCAAAAATTTCCAAAGACAGGTGTGCCAAGCTTGTGGCATCATAATCAAAAAGTCTTGAGGCTGTAATTGCTGCCAAAGGCGCATCAACAAAGTATTGAGCAAAGGCTTTGAATGCTGATGTACATGTGATTTTTCAGCTTTTTTATTTTTAATAAATTTGCAACAATTTCAAAAAAATATTTTTTCAGATTGTCATAATGGGTATTGTGTGTAGAATTTTGAGGAATTAAATGAATTTAATTCATTTTGGAATTTGGCTGTAACATAAAAAAATGTGGAAAAAGTAAAGCGCTATGAATACTATCCGGATGCACTGTATGTGAGTTGAGTGAGTTTATGCTTCTGCAACATGCGTTTCCTTGTGCTCATCACCCAGTCAGCCAGCATGTTTAATGGAGGACAGTGAGCCTGGTCAAACAGAAAAAACGCAGAACACAGAAATAATGAAATGGAGTCCTGATCTAAACCTGATTTTAAAAAGTCTGGAAAATAAGTACCCACAAAGATATGACTAAGAAACCCATTGCAGTTGCTGAATTATGGAAGAGACATGAAGAACAGTGGATAAAAAATTAAAAAGCCAATATGATGTATCACAATCAGAGTCAGAGGCGCAACATGTAAGCATCGTATTACCTGTATAAACACACACCTTGATCTGAAACAGAAAACTTTGAAAAAATTTGCAGTTTTTTGACACACAAAACGTTTTTTTAAGCTTTATTTTATTACAGGTGAACCACGGAATTGAATTCACATTAAATGTTTTGACAAATGTTTAGGTTTTCTGGACTTTAAATGTCTAAGTAACCTTGCTGTCAATAATGGAGGATGGGGGAGTTCTTGGATTTTATCAAAAATATCTTAATATAAATTTTTTGAAGATAAACGATGACATCAGGTTATTATAACAGAATGAGGGAGTAAATAATAACCAAATATTCATAGTTGAACTAACCCTTTAAAGGGCTTTGGTTATTTTAAGAATGCTACAAAATTCCTTTACATATTAAACAATGAAGATTCTAGTATTTATAAAAAAAAAATTGTGGAATAAACAATGAAGATTAAAAAAATAATAAAATATACAACAATAAAGATTACAGGATTTCTAAAAAAAATGGGGGAAATGGTGTTTAGTGAAAAATAAAAGTGTTCATAAACTGTCATCTAATTTTAATCTCCACTAGTTATCATTAGTGTTGCCTTTTTAGGTCTATCAACCATCTGAAAACCACAAACTGAAATACGCAACCACATAACAAAGGCTTTTATTCCTTCTAAAATTGCCAAATCTCTCATGAAATGGCACAAGAATTGAAACTAAAACAGAATAATATGCTCAGACTGTTGTAAATCTGCAGGCAAGGCTTTGTTAAGCTAGTATTCACTGGCACAAAAAGAACAAGACATTCTGAATAATAATAAGTCCTTGCATTTTAAGAAAGAAAATTAGCAATAATTTGTATTGTAATCTGACATACAAGTCTGAGTGCTGAGGCTGAAGATGGATACAAAACTAGGCTACACAATGTGAAAAAGATAACTACATGTCAAGCAGAGTTAGAGCAGTTCACACAATAAACAGCAGTCAAGAAGGTCATACGAAATTAAATGGATCAGTTTTGCTTTTATTTTCTGTTTTATACACTCACTGGTCATTTTATTAGATACATCTTACTAGTACTGGGTTGAACTGCCTTAATCCTTTGTGGCATGGATTGAACAAGGTACTGGAAAAAATCCTCAGAGAATTTGGTCCATATTGACATGATAGCATCACGCAGTTGCTGCAGATTTATTGGCTGCACATCCTTAATGTAAATCTCCCTGAAAATGATTATTCCACAGCTTATACAGTGCCCTTAATCATAGCAACACTTTCATTTACACTTTCAAGCTTACAGTATGTGGCTTGAGAATTCACACATTATTTCCCGAAGGTTCTGAGTGAAAACGCCACAAAATATTTGTATTAGATTGGTGAGGTTGCATTTGTGTTTGTTTTTCACAAGGTAATACCTTTAGTGGAGAGTCACTTATTGTGTTTATTATCCTGCCAAGCTGAGCTCTGTACTTGTGTTAGCAGACGAACATTGATGTGACTAATCTTCCAGCCTGAAATATCTGTGTTCCCAGGAATAATACCAGGGTGCAAAGTGAGGAGTGAATGAGCTTGGATGGGAGGCCGAAATGGAGAAATAGAGACACCTACATCTTCTTATTATCACTTCAGGGTTTTCTGCGGAGATAACTCCCTTTGTTCAGATGTGAGACTTTCCCCAGAATCAATACAGTGAATGATGGAACTGACAGTTTTGAGGCTCTGATGGTCGTGTTGAAATTGGAGGGTCAAATTGAACATTAGTTTCTTGGTTAGATTTGCCTTTTCTGGAATGTCTTGTTTTGTGGCAGTTTTTTAAATGAAATGATATGTCACTGACATTTCTGAAGTCTGAAGTCTCTTACAAAAAAAGAAACATCAAATTCTTTTTTCTATTTTTCACCCATGCATGAATAAACATAATTGCAACTAGCCCTAATGTCCATGTATTATTGAACATTGTTTTTAACACAGCAAAAAAAAATAGTCTTCATAATCTGATTCCCTCATCCATCTTTCTTTCCTCACAACATTTATACTACAATATTTAAAAACTCTGCAGCGTCATCGACTTTAGCTTAAGAATTTTAAGGGCTAGCATTGCACCAGACCCCCTTAAGTGGTTTTGTTGGAAAGTGTAGAAGCTATATTTTATGCACATATGCATTACTTTGGTTTTTATTCTACCGTACAAAAGTTATTTACACTTAAATTCACAGTATTTTGGATACCCGAGCTAGGTATTTCACATTGGTTCATTTTCATATTTTTCATATGACACATGTACAAGTTCTAGCTCAAATGAAAGCTCTTGCTGGTATTCAAACAGTTCTAGCATTATTTTTACTGAATTATATTCACATATCAAACAGTTGCCGAATGAATCACTTGTTTCCATGGCACAGAAGTGAAGACAATACATTTATGATCAATAAGCAGCCCCAGATAGCATAGACAGCTGTCATCTCTTACCTTATGCTGTGTGCTTCAGGGCCATTTCTCTGGTTTTCAGGTGATGTGCATATGCAATCCTTTTATATGTCTGACGTGGTGCAAACACAGTGAATCATGTTTGATCAAACAAAAGAATAGCGAAATATGAAAACGATGATCGATCCCTGTGGCTTGTATAGAACCTCTCCTTAGTTGGCATACAATAACTTTTGCATAGATTATGGTAGATACATTTTTCTTTTTTCCTATGATTACAGACATGTGCAGGAACCACCAAAATTAATTACAGCACATTAGACCTCACAGAACCTAAAAGGTACACTTTCAAATTTGAGTTTATAAAAAAAAAAAAATACAAAAAGCGCCTCTTTTTTAGGTGTTTATTATAACACAGACAACATATAAAGTTATTTTAAACACTTTCAATAGTGTTTTATGAACATTCAAAGGGTTTTCTTAAAAATTATACCAATTTTTTGCATTTACACCTCTGCATGTAGATTTGGGAAGCTTTTAAATTTGGGTAGGCAAAATCCCACGGAAATCCCACAATAGCAGCAGAGTTTAACTGGTTAAATCTGAAACCACTCTATAAACCAATGGTTGCCAACCTTTTTATCACCACGGTCAATGTTTGTCAATTTTACAACGTACCGGTGTGGGTGGGGGGCATGCGCTAGTTGCACTATCGCGGTCTGATTATGTTTCAATCAAGGTTTATATGCATTAAATACATAACATCTGTGCCAAGCATCTAAACTGACGAACATATTAACAATAATACAATTGTATAGCCGAATTAAATGTATGCATTGGCATGTTACAGCCCTAATGAGTATGATTATGTGAAACTCCGTACTTACTTAGCGATGCACGCACACATATATGCACAGTCCTCTGCTGACTTGGACTCTATAATACCTGTTTTATAACTTTAAACTATCAACAACCACCACTGAGCTATATTCTAGCGAGCGTTCTTCCCGGTGGATTTTGGCATAGTCCATTTCATGTGAGATGGCAGGGGTGAGTGGAAGAAACCAAGTCGCGGGGGGGAATATTTTCTACAGAAATAATTTAAGATTTCTTATGTGGCCCGGTACCGATTGTTCCACGGCCCGGTGGTTGGGGACCACTGCTATAAACTATAGGGTTCGTCTTGAAATTATAAATAATAGGAACTGTGAAATACAAACTGCCAGGTAGCAAAGAATTCTGCCCCCGATTTTGCATAAAGC
Source organism: Danio rerio (assembly GCF_052040795.2). Lineage (NCBI taxonomy): Eukaryota > Metazoa > Chordata > Actinopteri > Cypriniformes > Danionidae > Danio > Danio rerio. The sequence continues at coordinate 9,781,755 of NC_141032.1, forward strand.
TGGCACAGCAGGCATTCATTCGGCACTGGAATACAGCATCTGGGCCAAACATGGCCCTGGGTTTGCCAGAGGTGGCACTGACTTCAAGGCTGCACATAAGACTTGGGCCAGATCAAATGTAGTATTTGGCCCAGATGTTAAAAAATTATATGTGGGCCATGTAAGTTGGGCCTAGACCCACTTTTAAAATGGATTTTAACTATTTTTTAGTAAAGAAAAAAATCTGCCAATTGGGTCGCTTCCAAAGAAAGCACAGCCATAAAGAGAAATGCTTCATGGCTTTCAATCAAATTCATTGCAGTCATGGTACACCAACATATCTGGCCCTGTTACAGATACTTGTAGAGACCTGGCCCAGATATGGTCTGAGACCTGGCCCAGATATGGTCCGTGTTTGGCCTTTGTATGGAGGGCAGACTTAGTCCAATCATGTAATTCACTGCGGCATGTTGGCCAAGCAAAAAATGATTGTGTGGGCCAGATAAATTTTGCTATGTGAGGTGTGAGATATAAGAAATAAAGTCAGAATGGAGTATATGCACAGCTAGTGTTTTCCAGCCAATGATGACCTTCCGATGAAAGCTTTATGTGACTATTTTCAACTTCATAAGGTTTATTTTACAGCATCGATAATGTAACGTAATTCAAATATAATCAGTTAAATAGACTTAAGCATCCATTTGGTTGTTAAAGTGTATAAAGACTGTTTAAATGCAGACGCTGTCATTAGCAGCAGGCTACTGCAAAAACTCCATTGAAAATACTGAGGTAAAGTAAATTGTCATGTTTTAAAGATATGGCGAGGGAAAATATAATTTAATGTGGTGCTTCCTGTTTGGTCTGAGACCCACTTTATCACATCTCAGCCAGACAGTGAAGATTGCTGTTGTTTTTGTTTGTTTGTTTTTTTTGTAACATGTTTGTTTAAAGTTATAAAAATAAGTAAATAAGCCAATAAAAAAAATGGAGGTAAGGAAAAAAAAGAAAGTCTCTGGAAAGGCCAGCCTGATCTCATGAGAAAAAGTTAGTATTTTTTGTTTTGGCAGTTTAGTGGCTAATTCGTACGAAATTGTACGATTTTAAAAAGGAGGTGTGGTACCTAACCCCACCCCTAAACCCAACCGTCATTGTGGGATGACGTACTAAATTGCACGAATTCGATTGTACGAATTCATACAAATCAGCCACTAAAGCAAAAAGTTACGAATTGCGAGATTGTATTGGAAAGGCACATAAAACTCTAATTATATATTTTCCACATCACAGCACATTCCTATAATATAGACATATCATTTGAAAGAAGAACATTAAAACAAAACAAAAGGAAAAAAATAACAACAAAAATAACAAACAAACAATAGCCCATTCCCTGTAAGCCTCCGACAACCCTCCTCCTCCTCCAAAAAAAAAAAAAAACCTAATTGACACACAAAACCATTTCTCTTACATGTGAGGGCAGGTGATCTATAAAAGGAGACCATATATTTTGAAAACTCTGTATGTTATATCGTAATTCGACAGCTTATCAATTAGAAATGATCAGACCGGAGGTTTTGAATATCAGAAAATAGACTTTATTCTCCATTATAAAGCCGAGAAAGAGCAGAGCAGACCTCATAGCATTCTCCTCCTCTTTCTCCTACTCTTTCTAAAGTCTCTCCTGCTCCTTCTAAAGTCTCTGTGTTTTCCACAATCTTTAAACAGGTTATTTTCCACACCCCTAGGTGTCTTGTTTTAACTTTTAACCATTTTAGGATAGATTTTTACTCTAGGTGGTCCTGCTATTCTTGGCTCTCAGCCAGCTTGCTATGGTCAGCGAGATGTCACAGGTCTATGTCATGTCAGCAACTGTTTTGAAACCAAAGTTCTCTCTCCAGAGATGCAACTTATGGAAAAGGACTAAGTGTTTGCATACATTGTCATGATAGGATAATCACTTGATAATATGTTACTCACTCTAGCTTCTGACACATATAGCTTCATACAAGTATTTAACATATATGATCAGTGCTTTACATATTCAGTTATTCTACACAATCAGTCACTTCAGCATAGCCTTCTCTTAGTGTTGCTCCTTTGCAGGCATACTCATTTTACACAGTATTCACACGCTGGCATGTTTGCTGCAAACACTACATAATTTTGACAAGAGAAAAATTAACTGCTTTACACTTAGAAAATACATCACAAAGAGAAAATAAAATCTTCTTCAGTTATTATTAAGTACAACTACAAGCCTCTCATGGGGCAAAACTGCAAAAATCTCTCTGTATTAGCTAGCCCAGGTGCGTCTAATTTGGATTGGAACTAAACTTTTCTGGACAGGACCAAGTATGGGCACCCCTGGTTTAGATGCATGTCACTGATGAGAAGAGGATGGATATTTACTGTATGATGACCGAAATGGCTTTAAACACCCAGCAGGCACAAGACGTCAACATGCTGTCAGATTGAAATTGTACCCTAATGTCGTGAAAATGCTGCATTTTGTTTGGAAATAAAAATTAGGTTTACATCAGAACTCAATGTCAGCCCGATGTCAATGTCCAACATCCAACCTAAAATCAACCAAATATAAACGTCTACTGATGTTGCAGCTTGATGTTGTCAACATTACCACTATGGTATCTATCAGACATTGAATTTTGGTTGCCATAACTGATGAATAATTGTCAGTGTTTGGTTTAAGATGATTGGATTTTGGTCACATTCTAGCAACCTAAAATCAACCAAATATCAATGTCATTTGATGTCATTATTAGACATGAAAATAATGTTTTCCTTAGATGCGGGCTAGACATTGAATTTTGGTCACCTGACATCACAACCTAAATCTAACCTAATAATAACGTCTTATGACATTGTGTGCCTGCTGGGCAATAACTAAATGCACTACAGAATGTTACGTTTACACACATACACAAATTACATGGAAATGCATCAACTTTTAACAGCATAATACTCACTACTCACTACTCATGAGTACTTTTAAAAGGGCTACTTTTTACTCCTTCTTTGAGTAATATTTATAACAGGTACTTTTACTCTACTCACACTACATTTTTAGGCAAGTAATGGTACTTTTACTTAAGTATGCTTTTTCAGTACTCTTTTTACCACTGGACTGGAATGTTTTTTTTAACTTGATCTTCAAAATTGTGCTTACAATTTAACTATTTACAATTTTTTGTGATTACAACACAGCGAGGATGGGATAACAATTTACCAGAAGCCCTGGGGCTGGCTAACTGAAATAAAAATTCTGTGTGCATATACCCCATTACGGGATACAGTTCCATTTTACATTGAGCAGTTGTATATAATATAATCCTATGTATTTTAGATACTTTTATATTTTATGTTCTATAATGTACATTGCATCTTTTAGACATGATGAAGGCAATATTCTACTACTACTACTACTACAACTTATAATAGGCTAATAATAATAATAATAATAATAATAATAATAATATAAAAAAATAATAAATAAATAAAGGGTGACATGGTGGCTCAGTGGTAAGAAGAACTGTTACCTCACTGTGCTTGATCGAGCCCCGGCGGCTGGGTCAGCTGGCATTTCTGTGTGGAGTTTGCATGTTCTTCCCGTATTGGCCTGGGTTTCCTCCGGGTGCTCTTGTTTCCCTGCCTCTGTGTGACTGAGTGTGTATGGATGTTTGCCAGTCGTGGGTTGTAGCTGGAAGGACATCCGCTGTGTAAAACATATGCTGGATAAGTTGGCAGTTCATTCCGCTGTGGCTACCCCTGTTGAATAAAGGGACTAAACCCAAGCAATATGAATGAATGAATGAATGAATGAATGAATGAATGAATGAACAAATAAATAAATAAATAAAAAACCGGAACAATAATACTGATGCAAATACAAAATTTAACCCAAAGCATTCTATAAATAAAGAGTTTATTTGCAAAAACAGAACCAGTTTAAGCTATTTTAGGATATCATGTTATTACGTAGAGTAGAGTACAGTTGTGAAAAATGTTCAAATTTCTGAACTTTTAAAAATATCTCTGTACATGTCTAAAATGAATTTTGAAAATTAACTATTAAATTTTTATATTAATATTCTGTATTTCAAAAGGAATAGCTTTTGTTGTATTTTAAGCGTGTGACGATTACAAGAAGTGACCTTTATTTTGAAACACGGAGTCTTTTGGCGCATTTTTAGAAACTCGTAGTTTCTGACTTCCTGTTATTGTGTCGTTGTCAGTTTCGCCACTCTTCAACAACAGATGCTTTACATTTTCATCCAGACGAAATAATACGGTTTTCACAAGGTAAAAGCTTAAAGGGCAGTGTTTTTGTACTTAACGTAAATAAAACCGTCTTTGTTTCGGGAACATATACACATGCGAATAAGCTGCAGTGGTCAACGCTAGCTGTAAATACATAAGAATAAATAAAAAGATTTGTTGTCACTTAACGTTAACATCATGCAAAATAAACGTTTATATTTGACGTCCATATGTCAGCAGTTATTGTAATTACTATGTAGTGTTTGTGTAACGTTACTCATTCATTCATAGAGCTTATCTCTTATCTCAATGCTTTCTCTCTCTCTGATTTCAGCTTCTGATATCATGAGTGAATTCAGGATTCATCATGATGTTAATGAACTCCTCGGGCTCCTTAATGTCCGAGGGGGAGATGGTGCAGAGGTTTATATTGATTTACTGCAGAAGAACAGGACTGGATATGTGACCACTACAGTTTCTGCACACAGCGCTAAGGTAAACAGACAGATCATGTGCTTTATTTATTGTCAGTCCATTTCTGAGTGCACTGAAACTATTTACATTGCCTTATAGGTCAAAATGGCAGAACACTCCAAAACACCTGAAGACTTCCTGAGGAAATATGATGAACTGAAGTCAAAGAATGCTCGCAACCTTGATCCACTGGTGTATCTGCTCTCCAAACTCACTGAAGATAAAGAGGTGCAGTACCAGATTTGGTTTGCAGCCTAGAGTCCTTGTTTCATTCAGTGCCTCACAAACAAAACTCACATAGGGATAACAACAAATGGATATAAAGAAATAAAACTTAAACATAGAAAACACTCACAAAAAATACATAAATAATCACTTCAAGTGTCCAGCCCAACTGAAATAAGTGTTTAAAACAATCTATAAAATGTAGAATATACAAGTCACAGAAACACCTCTGCTTTAGTCTATACAGTATTTAAATGTCTGATGGCTGCTGGTATGAAACTATTTTTTCAGTAAGGACTCATTTATATTGTGGGAAAGTCAGTTTTATATTCACACAATCAGACTTCCTCTTTAATAAAATCATTTGAAAAAAGTGTCATTCACAAATTGTGAAATTAAATTAGCAGTTGATGACTATTTAAGTACTTCATTGTTCTGAGTCAATTAAATAGTGGTGATGTCGTTTTGAAGTCATACTTGCATGTGATTTCAGACCAAATATTGAAAGTAGCATTGTAAACGATATAGGGAGCTTGTCACAAGTTGTCACTGAACGAATGTTGGATATAAAATTCGCTTTACTTCAGTCACATTTATTACATCAAAATTGTTTAAAATGTGATAATGTAAAATTGTGCGTGTTAAAATGTGTATTGTGTGTTAAAAGTAAAAGTTTTCTATGTGAACATACTTTACCATGTAATTTATTCTTTAGATTCAAAGATGAATTTTTAACATCATAACTCCATGTTTCGGTGTCACATGGGGCTTTTGAAATTATTCCAGTTCTAAATCATTTCTTAATTTGATTGTGAAACAATTCTCATCATTATCAGTGTTTTCCCAGAGAGGGGTTGCGGCTTTAAGGTCATCCACTGCGTAAAAACGTGCTGGATAAGTTGGCAGTTCATTCCGCTGTGGCGACCACGGATTAATAAAGGGACTAAGCTGAAAGAAAACGAATGAATGAACGAATGGATGATACAGCTTCATATTTTTGTGGCAACTGTAAAAAAACACATTTCAAAAGTTTTATTAAAAGTTTTTTTTTTCTTTTAAAAATGTTCATTCATCATGAAAAATAAATCAAACTTTTATTCATCAACACAATTAATCAAATTTGACATTATTAATTATATAAAGCATTCAAATATGACAATATTAACAAATCCTAATGTTTCCGTACTTGACTTGATATTTGTTGAATTCCATAATAGGTCACATAATACCACTCAAAGCTCAATAGAGGAAAGAATACACTCACTGAGTTTTAACAATTTCAAAAACAATTGTGTATTATGCTAAAATGGGTTGTTCTGACTTTAACATGACTATTTATTTTTAAGTATTCCAATTAAAATTTATTTGAATATTTTTTCCAGTAATAATTGTTTGATTTTACTGTATTAATCCCAAAGGAAAATTGGTTTGTCCAAGTGGCACACGTCACATAAAATACTATTTTAAACATAACATAATGTAAACAAATTAAAAAGTATCAGTTTCAAATATAAATAAATGTAATAAATATTTAATATTTAAAAGAGTAACAAACTGATGAAAAACATATACTGTAAGTCAACTTCATTGTAATTTTTATTGTTTGAAGTTTCAAATACTTAATAATAACAATAATGATTAATATTAGAGTGATTTCTGAAGGATGATGTGACTCTGAAGACTGGAGTTAGGAAGCTGAAAATTCATCATTAAAATCACTGGAATAAATGATTAAATTAAACGATAAACTACATTTGAACATTTATTTTATAGTGCAATAACATTTCACAATTTTACAATTTGTACTGTATTTTTGATTAAATAAATGCAGCCTTGGTGTGCAGGATAAGCTTATTTTAAAACATTTAAAAACCCCAATGACCCCAAACTTTTGACCGGCAGTGTACTTGTGTGAGTGTACACTTAAGTAAAAAAAAAAAAAAACTAAAAAATGATAACCCACTACTGTTTCTGTTTATCAGACTTTAAAGTTCCTGCAGCAGAATTCCAAGGAGAGATCAGAAATGTCTGCCAATGCAGCATCCAGCACCACTGCATCATATAGCATTCCTGCAACCAGCAGCAAAATGTCCATGCAAGAACTGGAGGAATTGCGCAAAAAGCTGGGAAATGTCACAGCCAGTTCCAATGTACCACAGGTAGTGTGAGGAGCTATAAGGTTGACTACTATCCTCTATTAATTCTGAATATTACATCAGTTTATGACATTTCATTTTGTTTCCAGTCTTCTGAGGTCATCCGTAAAATGCTGAGAGACCGTCATAACAAGAAGAACCCCACTCAGCCCAACCCTGTGTTTCCAAACTGGGTGTATGACCGGCCTTCTCTGATTGGGGATTTCATCACTAGCCCCACCCCTGTCGGAGATCCTGTTGTGGCTATTGGTACGTGACAAGACTTTCCAAAATCAGAGCCCTGGATATATAGAAAAATGCTACAAAAGTAAATAAAGTTATTCACTTTGATGATAGATTAAACAATATGGGCACTTTTGATTTCACCTATACTTTAACGGTGAAATCTGTAGTTGTTTTAATGATTCAGAATACATTCTTTTTTCATTAGCCTAACCAATAGCTTGTGATAATGTTTTGTATTCACATGTTTTTAATTCACCCCACAGAGGTAAATGCCAACAAACAAGGAACCGTCGAATCTAGAATGTTCTGAAAATAAATGCGGTCAAATTAATGCGGTAATTAATTAAAAGACCTTTTCAGGGCTAAAAAGACATTTATGTGAAGCCTATCTGGGGTTTGTTCTTCACATGTGGATTACTCATTTAGTTGGATGTATTTATTTACAATTTGACATGATCCAGGATAGCTTCGTTCTTCCAAATTCATTTGGTAGCTCAATCCTGGACGGTAACAGCAGTATTTTCATATAAATAAGATTACTTGCATAATAAACTTTTATGTAATCTACACTAAAAATAAAGGTGTAACTGTCACTGTCACTTCTCCCCAAGGGGCTCAGAGAACATATATTAGTGACTATGTAAGCCTAAGCTAATTTGAAGATGCATGAAAGTTTAAAGCCTGCAGCTCACAACAAATGTAGAAAGTTATTGCGTATCGGATGTAACAAACCGTTAATTACTAATTTTGTGTAGTTTTGGATAATGGATACTTTGAAGGGCCCTTTGGAATTAAAGATTAAAAGGGGACAACTGATAGACACTTTGGGTTTCCATAAATCTTTTGCATAAGGAAGTTTTTGCACTAATTTCTTCATAGCTGTCACTCTGGAGGGTAAATCCTTCAAAGGTAGTAGGGCATAGGGATGAGTACTTTTGATTTTCACAGTGCATATCTGGTCATCATTAACTAATTAAAATCGCCTTGAAAAAGGATATATATTTTTTTGTATTAAATGACATTTGTCTCTGAAACAACTTCTTGAAGAAGAAAAAATTGTTGGACAGCATGTGTTTTTTTTTTTTTTGATTGGATTTGATTTTTCCTTTTGATGACATTAAGTCTTTTAATTACAGGCACAATGCCGCTGGCTGCACAGGAACAAGCTCTGGTTGAGGATCTGCTGTATGTTCTGATCGGTGTGGATGGGAGAGACATCACAGCTCAGCCAGTGCTTGGCAGACAGAGCCGATCGTTCATTGTGGATCCTTCTCTCGATTTGTCCGTCAAAGAGCTGGTCAACAGGATATTACCAGTCGCATCTTGTTACTCCACCATCACCCGGTTGGTGAACTATATTGCCTTTATGTTAACCTGGTTCACATTACAGTCAGAATTTAAAAACCTTTTCACTCTCTAGCTAATATTGATAATGAGTAAAAATGTACTATCCCGAAAATTCTCAAATGATCAATATCTTCATTCAAAACTGAAATATGTAACTTTGTTTTCTTAAAAATCCAATTCGAGTGAATACATCATCTTCGAAATTTTCTTTTTGTATTGTCCTGAATCACTATAGTGAATATAAATTAGTGCTTATATTCAAACTATATTAGAGAGTCAGGTCAGTCCCTGCTGTGGAGTACCTGACTGCATATCCAAAAGTTAAAGAAATAACTCTGGCGACTTCTGCAAGAAGCATGCCATTTTATTAGCTTATTAAAGTGCCAATAGTAACATGCTGTAGCATAAAAAATATTTATAAATAAATTTGATTCTTAAACTTGGTGGCGCAGTGGGTAGCGATGTCACCTCACAGCAAGAAGGTCACTCGTTCGAGCCTCGTCTGGGTCAGTTCGCATTTCTGTGTGGAGTTTGCATGTTCTCCTCGTGTTCGCGTGGGTTTCCTACGGGTGCTGTGGTTTTCCCCCACAGTCCAAAGACATGTGGTATAGGTGAATAAGCTAAATTGACCGTAGTTTATGTGTGTAAATTCAGTGAGTCTGGTTGTTTCCCAGTGTTATATTGCGGCTGGAAGGGCATCCGCTGCATAAAACATGCTGAATAAGTTGGAGGTTCATTCCGCTGTGGCAACCCCGGATGAAAAAAGGGACTATGTCATAAAGAAAATGAAGGAAAAAATAAATTATTGCTTTTAAATTAATTTAATTGAAATAAAAAAAATGCTGGTGTAAGAAATGTTTGTAAATAAAATACAAGTAATTGAAATTACTGTAAAGTTAATACAAAAATACATTAAAACTTAAAAAGCATTATACAGAGTTTATATGATATTTAAATGATCAAAGCAGAAAAACTACAGAGAACTGAATAAAGGATTGCATGCTGTGTTAGAGGCATTTTCGGGGGTATATCAGGGTTAGTTCACCCAAAAACTAAAATTCTGTTATTAATTACTCATGCTCATGTCATTCCAATTCCCTCAGACCTTCATTTATATAAAAAACCCAAAACAAATTAAGGTATTTTAGATAAAGATTGAGAGCTCCTTCATCCTCCATATACAGCCATGGTCCAGAGATGTTAAAAGAACCAAAAATTATGTCAAAACATTCCATGTGACTTCAGTGGTTCAACTGTAATCATATATAGGTCCAAGGTCACTTTGGTGTGTCCAGAAAATGTCTAAAAATACCTTTGTTCAGGGTGCATGTTTAAAATGGGCAATATGATGGTTGATATATTGCACTTCCTGTTGTAAACGTGCAACGTGATGACCTGACACAGGAGAGAACTATATAGTCAGACAGAGTCATGTTTAAAAAAATGTTTGTCACACAGAAGTGTTTATAGTTGTGATTACAGTCGATCCAGCTAAGTAATAAGGATTGTTTTTGGACAGTGTTTGATATTTTCTAGAATCTTAACATGTTTGGACCATTGCTGTGTATGGAGAATGAGGGAGCTCTCAGATTTCATCTAAAATATCTTAATTTGTGTTTTTTAAGATGAATGATGGAGGTTTCCTGGGTTTGAAATGAAACAAGGGTAGGTAATTTGTAGCAGAATATAAATTTTTGGGTGAACTACCCCTTCAACCAAAGTGTTATCTTCCACAGACGATTTTCAGACACAGTTGGCAGGTTTGCCAGGTGTTCATTTCAAACCCTGTTTGCCATATTGAATCAGTTCTGTTAATAATGTCAGGCAGGTTTATTGGCCCTGTATAGTCTGTCATTTATGATCAAATTTCGCATGGGTTTCTCAAACATTTTATATGTATAATCCATTTCCAGTTTCACCGAGGAGAAGTCGTCATTTGAGTATGGTCAGGTGAATCACGCTCTGACTGCAGCCATGAGGACTCTGATGAAAGAATATCTGATCCTGGTGACGCAGCTGGAGCATCTGCACAGACAGGGCACGCTTTCCCTGCAGAAGCTCTGGTTCTACATACAGCCCACCATGCGCACCATGGAAATCCTGGCCTCCATTGGTAAAGATATCAGCATATGTAGTCACTGTTACTTTTAAAATAGCATTTTGAATTTGCTGATAAGAAGAAATGGTTTACAAATTTACGAAACTTGTTTTCTAGCTTATTCAAGCTACAAGGTACAATACGATGTTTGTCAAAACATCCTGGACAATAGGGTATATAGAGCTAGTGTTTTTCAGCCAATAATAAACTTCCGGTGAAAAGTTTTGTGACTATTTTCAATTTCATAAGGTTCCTTTTATAGCATTGATGTTGTACTGTAATTAAAATACAATGAGTTAAATAGACTTAAGCATTAATTTATTTGTTTGAGCGTAAAACGAGATGAAAGAGAGTGTAGATCCAAGTACTGTCAGTAGTAGCAGGCTAGCGCTGAAACTACTGGGGTAAAATTAAAAGACATGTGTTTAATTTCCATATTTTAAAGACATGGCGGGAAAAAATGTCTGATACTCACTTTTTATCGTATATCCACAAGATAGTGAAGATCGCTGAAGTTTAAAGAAATCAGACCTTAAATGTGGGGGTTTTGAAAAGATGTGACAGTTCACCGGAAGTAATTGGGCCGGCTGACTGAAAATTGAAAGTCCGTTTGCATATACCCCATTAGAAACATTCTTTGGTGCTTGACAACTTCTTATCTCAAACTTTGTTTGATGGCTCTATACAAATCATTAAAAAGTCAGCTAAAATACATATAATTTGTTGCTTGCATTGGTTTGTTTTTTTGTCATTAGGAAGTGCAAATCAAGATTTTATTCATAAGCATAAATATTGGCACATTTCCACATTGGTGCATTCCTGGCATGTTTCAGATATGGATATAGATAGCCAATGTAAATAAAAATAGCATGAATGTTGATGTGCTAATGCATTTTCTTCCTTGTCTTTCTTGTAGCCACTTCCGTTGAAAAGGGTGAGTGTATGGGTGGCTCGACCCTCAGCCTGCTTCATGATCGCACTTTCAATTACACCGGAGACAGCCAGGCTCAAGAGCTCTGCCTCTATCTGACCAAAGCAGCCAGTGTTCCCTACTTTGAAATACTCGAGAAGTGGATCTATAGGGGCATCATTAAAGATCCGTACAGGTACAGTGTCACCTCTGACAAACCATTGAGCCATGAGGCATTCAGGACTCTTACTGAGAACACCTTGTAAATTACAGTTTATATCTGAATACGTTTATTTTTTATTTTTTGAAGTAGCAAATTCTAAATGTAACTTAAATATGTTAAAAGACTGCTCACATTAGGGATGAGAGTTGTAAGTGTAATTGAATGAACTATTCTTATTAGATTTTTCCTCAGTTTAATAATGCAAATTCTGACGGACAATCAAAATTCGCCACTCATGATAAATATGCAGCATAATGTACAGCATATTGATTTTTATATAAAGCCCTGGAAAAGAAGTTTGAGATTCTCAGTTTCTCAGGATTTATCATTAATGTTTATGTGTTTGAGGAACAAAAATATTTAGCCTTAATTCTTTAAAGTACTGATTTATATTCATATTATATTTGAAATAACAAATATAGAGCATTTTTTACAGCCGTTCATTCACATCTGCAGCTGATGACAGAACCGCAGAAACCATTGCTACTTCATCGACGTCACTTTACAGCTACTATTTGAATGATTCTCTAGCTTAAACGTCTAAAGTGATGACAAAACAGATGATTTTGCTGACATTTTAAGATTATAAGGCTGAGCGGCATGAAATGCCATCAGTATACAGAGATTTCCCAGTATTTCTCTGTTGCTATTAGGATATCACTACCAGAGTACTGTTATAAATACAACACTACAACATACAAAAGAGAGATCGACTTAGAATGTCACTTACTTGTTTAATAATCATTTGATCAGCTGTAGTTTAAAATTATGATTGAGATTTTCTCCTCTAAGGGCTTATTATGCGGTCTCTGTCGCCATCTTGTGGCAGAACGTCAACCGTCTATGCTCTGCTCAGTATGACAGGTTGATGGATGCTTATGCGCCTCACCTCCAAAATTATAAATATTTTAAAATAGGCACTATCCTTATAAGTAAACTGCAAAGTTACCACCTAAACAACTACATTTTGACCTAAAAAAGCATTATGTTGTCCGACATTATGTTGTCCAACAGATGCAATATTTATTGGTCTGCTGTCACTCTATTGTGGGCGGAGTAATACAGAAGGGTGAGGAGGCTGTACGAGTGCTGTTATTGCAGAATATTGCATGGCTGTCAGCCAATCAGATTGGAAAACCAGACAGAACTGTTGTAAAAATAAATATATTATACTTAATCAGTTAACTACATAATGCTCCAGTGTGTATTATAGAAAATAAAGATTGATGGATTGTAAATAGATGGTTGGAGAGACAGTTACAAATATTAAGTATTATTATATAATTAATATTAACCGTTATATATTTACAGTAATCAGTTAACTACAGAATTCCCCAGTGTGCGTTATAATTTAGAGTTTAAAGAATTAACAATCATTTTGCTGGTAATTGTTTTTTTCTTGAGTTTATGGGACTCAAACAAGTCTTTGTGCTGATGAAGTCACTCTGCCTGGTTTTGTGTGGTTGTTGGTTTGCTCATCTAATACTCATGACTAAAGGAAACTCATTTTTAAACTTTGCTGACCATGAAAAAAACAGATCATATTGGATCATAATGGATCATATTGTACCACAGTAACAAGTATAGCATACTCTGTGTGTGTTTCTTTAAAGTGAATTCATGGTTGAGGAACATGAGCTGCAGAAAGAGAAGATTCAGGAGGATTATAATGACAAATACTGGGATCAAAGATACACTATCGTCCAGCACAGAATCCCATCATTCCTTCAGAAGATGGCAGATAAGATATTAAACACGGGTAAGGAGGCATCTATTAAACATTAATGTAAAACAGCTATATTTTAATGCACCAGTAAAATGTAGCTGCCTATGCAGAGGTTAAACAGCATTAGATTTAAACACAGTGGGAAGAGTTACTGCATTGCCATGTATCATGAAAGAATGAGGTGGGTATATAGATGTGATGACTTTCTCATTTCAGGCAAGTATCTGAATGTTGTGCGAGAGTGCGGTCGTGATGTAACCTGTCCAGACGCCAAAGAGGTTCTCTACACGCTTAAAGAGAGAGCGTATGTGGAGCAGATCGAAAAAGCATATTACTATGCCAGTAAGGTTCTGCTTGACTTCCTGATGGAGGAAAAGGAGCTTGTTTCACGCTTGAGGTAAAACTTAAAGCATTGAAATTGTTATCATGTCACATCACTGTAACTTACACATGAGTAGACATAGAAGAAAGTACTTTTACAGATGAGGCATGTACAGTTTCAATTCGATTTTAGCTTTCCAGAAGGATTTTCTTATTAAAAATAAAGGAATTTTACTAAAATTTACCTAATACATTTGTAAATAATAGCTAATAATATTTTGTGTGTTTTGCACATATTACATGGGAACAGCTCTTTCAAAAATAATAGCCAAAGTTATTTGAGTCATCTGGACCAAAGCTGTGACAAAGTTTTCCGACCAATTTAATCCATGATTCAGACTGACTTGTAAGATGCAGCATTAACACCTTTGGTGCTCTGGACTCTTATAATTCAATGATTCTGAAAATATGAATCATCAGATATTGTAGGGGTCTCAAGCTCAAATTGGCAGAGGGCCATATCAGTGACTGACAATTCATAGGAGGGCCAGTTTAATAGTCAAGCACAAGAAAAAACTGGAAACCTGATGCAATTGATGCATCTTAGGACATGAGGTTTATATTTCAAGCATTATCGGTCACCAGTTAAATACAAATCAGCATGTTTATCATGTCACAAAGCTGCTGAAAATATATATTTTATGAAAGATATATTTATGAAATATATACCCAGCTAATTGTTCCTTAACCAAACGTTTAACAGATAGCGTAAGAACAGCAGAAAGCAGTTTGGGGAACTTTAGTGACTTTACTGCCAATTGTTCTTCTCAGTATCTTTCTTTTTATGTAAAACTACAATAAAGAGAGGAAAAGTATGTATATATTCATATATACTTTAACATCTTCAAATGAACCAGCAGTAAAATTTTACTTATGTCCATAGTTTTTATATAAATCTTAATAAACATATGAGAAAAATCTGTTCGGCTAGAATGATTAGCCCCTTTAAGCTGTGTTTTTTTTTTGATAGTCTACAGAACAAAACATTGTTATACAATAACTTGCCTAATTACCCTAACCTTACTAGTTAACCTATAACCTAGTTAAACCTAAATGTCACTTTAAGCTGTATAGAAGTATCTTGAAAAATATCTAGTGAAATATTATTTACTGTCATCATGGCAAAGATAAAATAAATCAGCTATTAAATAATAAGTTATTAAATCTATTATGTTTAGAAATGTGTTGAAATAAATCTCTCCGTTAAACAGAAATTGGGGAGAAAAATAAACGGAGCTAATAATTCAGGGGGTTAATAATTCTGATTGCAACTGTAGGTGAATGGTAACTCAATTCCTGGAGGACCGCAGCTCTGCATAGTTTAGCTTTAACCAACTTCAACTCACACCTGCTTAATAGTCCATAATAGTCTTGAACACCTTGGTTAGTTGGATCAGCTGTGTTTGATTGAGGTTGGAGCAAAACTGTGGAGAGCTGCGGCCCTCCAGGAATCGAGTTTGAGACCAATTTTGAATTGAATATTAGCAAAATTATCATATTTGTTACACCACCTGCATAACGTGTAATCCATGAATAAGTGTTTGTACAAAAAATATGTGGAATAAAACTGATAATCAAACGACCCTTGAATATTTATAAAAATAGAGCTTTAGCAAAAATAGAGCACTCTTCAGACATATATTTCAACGTTTAAGCCCCAGAAATAATATGCATGTACGTTACTCTTGTATAATATGCATGTGCGTACAGTACACTGAGAGAAACTGAAAGTAAACCACATATATCGTACAGTACTTTGAATGTCCAGTAGGTGGCGATTACATGCGACTGCACAAAAATTATAGTAAATCAAAAATATATGTTTTGGTGGGCCGAATCTCGTTATATTTTTGATCCCAGTTGCGGGCCGGAGAGAGTGTAAATGGCTCGCAGGCTGACAGTTTGGACCATTTACTAAACTTTAAGGGATAGTTCACCCAAAACTTTTTTTTTTTTAGTCACCCAACTTTCTTCTGTTGTATGAACATGAAAGAAACAAAAAAACAATGAAAACTGGAAATCTTTAACCGTTGATCTTCATAGTATTTGTTTTTCCTACTATGCACATCAATGGTTACATGTTTTCAGCTCTCTTTAAAATTTCTTCCTAAGTATTCAACAGAAAAAAAAGAAACTCAGAAAAAATTGTAATCACGTAAAAGTGAGTAAATTTTCATTTTTGGGCGAACTATATTTTTAGTATTTTATTTCAAACTCTTAGATAGAACTCTTTGAAATCAAAACTTTGACTATTTAAAAAAGTGCACTTAGGGCATGTCCAAAACCACTATTTGTAGTTTAATGATAGTAAAAATGGTTGGTACGCCAGGCACAGGATCTTTAAGAGCTGTCCCTGTTTTTTTAATGAGTAATGGATGTGTCTAGAACAAAACAGGCAATAAAACAATCTCCCATTCTCTTTAAAGGCTATTGAGAATGCTTCTTGCTGCAGTAATATTGTGCCATTGACTTTAGACCAGATTTCAGTTAGTTATGCTCTGTCTAATTCAGTTGCCTCAAAATAGCACACACCTGCACTGGTCAGTGGCATAGGCAGTTGAATTATATTGAGTTGATGTGAACCACTTTGGTAGTTGCAGGTCAAGAAAGCACATTTCAGCTTCTGTTAATCAAATTGTATACTTAATACTTCATTTACTTTAGACAATTTTTTTTATTGTCAAAGTGTTGGTTACATGGGTTACAAATAAATATAAATTCTCTCAGGTTTAATTAAAGGTTTTTCTGTATGTCTTGAGGAAGAACAAGTGTCTAATACATTTGGAATGACACAAAGATGAGAAATTACAAAAATAACATTATTAAATTGTCATTTTTGGGTGAAATAACCACTGGATAATTTTCACCGATCTGTAAATGAAAATGTTTTTGTTATGTCATTATTAATTTGTAACATGTACAGCATGTGTACTGTTTAACACCCCTAAAATATAGTTCATTTGAAAGTGTGTACCAATACAAGCACTGAAGTTTAGCTTTTCATCCAACATCAACTTTATTTCTCTTTAAAAGTTATTAGCGCTAGAGTGTGTCTTTGTGCTTAAGGGCCCTATCATACACCCGGAGCAAGAGGCGACGCAATTGTTTGCTAGTTTTAGTTTGCACAAGAGTCGTTTTTGACGTTTTGCGTTACACTGTTTAAATAGCAAATGCATTTGCGCTCTTATGTGCGCCCATAGGCGTTCTAGTCTAAAAAAGGAGGCGTGTTGAGGCGCATTGCTGGCACGTTGCTATTTTGAGGGACTGTAATAGACTGTTCTATAGACCAGAACAAAGCCGGACTAAAGTCCAGCGCAGAGTGCATTAGTTGTGTGCCTCGCTTACACATTAAGGCAGCAACACGCAAATATCTTTACATATGAAAAATAATTAAAATATTAAGTATATATATAGGATAAAATAAGGATAAATATTACAAAACATTATTTTCTAGCCTACATAAATATAAAAACCATACTTTCATGCCCTCTAATCTCGGGGGGGCTTTTTCAGTTCATTCATGACAATTTGCTTTTGTATATTGTTATCACTATTATCAGAATTATTTATTAAATGCATATTTATATTTGTTTTATTAAAAACAAGCTTAGATTTGTCCACTTGTCAGGTTTTAGACCATATGGGGCACAGCATGTGTTTTTGGATATAACCCTGTTTATTTATTCGTTTGCTGGAAATTAGAACTGAATTTAGAAATAGTTTTTAAACAAATCTTTGCGCTTAACAAACGCAATTAATTAAAGTTTCCCTATCCACGAGAGCGAAAGTAAATAATGAAGAGGCTCATTCTCTCATTCTCACGCTGTAGATGCTCTGTTTAACTGTTTTCTTGCTAGTGAAATGCTCAGTTTTTCTACTTACAAAGTCCATCATGTAAATAGCAAATGCGCTATGGCGTGACGCAACTGACTCTTGAATGGGAGATGAGACTCTGATTGGTTTATTCCCAAACACACCTATAACCTATAAAAAAATAAGCTCATCCCTTTTAGACCCTATTTTTTCCATCCTTAAAATAGTAAAAGTGGATTCTGACGCGCCCTTAATGCGTTTGCGCTCTGCGCTTTGGACTTTGCGCATGGATTGCCAAAATAGAGCCTTATGTTTTAAATGTCTCTGATTAAGTGGTCAGTAACATTTTTGTAGCAAAGTGACAATTTTTTGTGGTTTTGAAATGACGCTGTAATGACTAAATTTTCATCACGTACACTCAATGCTTTTTGTTTGTGTGTAATTAAAAACCAATATCTACCTTTGGTTTAATATGTAAAAAAGTACATTCGTATTAACTGCATAACACAGTAACTATCTTTTGTTTTACCCTTTACGGTGCAGGTCAATCAAACATTACTTTTTAATGGATAAAGGAGACTTTTTTGTGCATTTTATGGACCTGACGGAGGAGGAACTGAAGAAGCCGGTTGATGACATCATTCCTCCACGACTGGAAGCTCTGCTGGAGCTGGCCTTGAGGATGAGCACTGCCAACACTGATCCATTTAAAGATGATTTAAAGGTAAAAAAAAAGCTCCTCTATGTTCTAGGCAATTACTTTAAAATTTGCAATATTTAATATACAGTGCTCAGCATGGGCAACTGAGTACAGCCCATTTTGAAAATGAATATGTTTATCAATTTCTCCATGAATATAAGCAATGTATTTTGGTGAATTTAAACAAAACAGACTTATTAAACATATATTTATTAAAATAATATTTTAGTCACCAAACATATTAAGAAATTGAAACATTACAATACGATTAAATTCAAGCTAAATATTGCAAAAACTACAAAATTTCAACTAAATTTGTCAATTTTTTTGCTTATTTTGATTTTTTCTCTTTTATTTAACTTGTATAAAATATTTCCCATAACATAAATTTGTGTGTACTAGTTTTTGGGCCGTTATCTTAAATTATTTTGTTAGATAAGCTCCAGATTTGGCTTCAGTACTGACTAATCTAATGTATATGGACAAATATAATACTGTATAGCTTCCTATTAAAAATATTAATTTAGAAGATAGATTTGTGAGGGGTGTACTCATATATGCTGAGCACTGTATATGATTGTGCATTATACATACGTTTTCCATTAGAAAATATGCTAAATTAGCTGAAATTGATTGATGCAAACTACTGCATATAAACAAAAAGTTCATGTGAAATTAAAATTTATCATGTGTATTTTTGCTAGCACACATTGTTATTGTTTTGGTAAACAAGTTAATCCACTGAAAAACAACAACAACTTTGTTTTGGTAATCTTCAATAAATTCTGAGAATTTGCTCCCACGACTGGAGTGGCAGTCCTTCTCTGTTGACGTCAATTTGACGCCTTCAGCCACGATATTCTTAACCGTTCGTTTGCTTCAAGAGTATGGTGAACAAAGAAAGCCTGCCCCCTACTCAGTAATCTGTTTTAGTTGGAAGTACACCAACATACTGAAATAAATAAAGGTGTAACGGATCACAATCCACGCTTCGGAGCACACCTGACCCGCGGATTAGTCTAATAAATTTTTTTTACTTGTAGATTAATCCTAAATTTGTAACGATCGTAGAGAGATCACCTTCCGTGTCATTCAAATCACATGTATGAAAGCATTTAGGCTTTTCTGTAAAATATAATAATGATGGAAGAAGTTGGGGTAGGTTATTCGGAATGTGGTGAGTTTCTTAGGTTATTAAGGGTGTTTATTAGGGATGTAACGGTATTGTAAATACCGGAAAACCCTAAAGCGGGTGTTGTCGCTGCGCGCGTACTGAATAGCGGTGTTGTCGCGCGAGTTCTTATCAGCTGTTATCGCGCGCGTTCTGATCAGCTGTGTTGTCGCGCGCGTTCTGATCAGCTGTGTTGTCGCGCGAGGTCTTATCAGCTGTGTTGTCGCGCGCGTTCTGATCAGCTGTGTTGTCTCGCGCGTACTGTAAAGCGGGACGGAGGGTATGTCGCGTCGCGGGGGCACTTTTGATCATTTTGGAAGGGAACTTTCTATCCAAGACTAAAAAGGGCATGTGCACTGCACAGGTTGAGCCCTGTGTGTGCACGTGCCTGCAAGTTGGGGAATACGACTAATAATCAGTCATGGGGACTGCAGAAACACAGCACACTGTTCAGATTGATGCAGACATGAGACCTCTATCTTACTCATGGTTTGTCCTCTCAAGTGGGGGAAAGACAATGCACAACGTTACCCACTGCTGTCAACCTGGGCCAAGTCATATCTCTCTGTCCAAGAAACCTCAGTCCTAAATGAGAGGGTTTTTTTCTGTTGCAGGGGACATTGTAAATACCCAGAGATACCAGCTTTTACCAGATTATATTTATATGATAATTTTCCTTTAAACCCATCTCTATCTAAGTGAGTGAGTGATTAAATGTTGAATGTGATGAGTTTTCAACACTACTAAATTGAAACTTAATTTTTTACATGGTTTAATATTTTTTTGTTATTAAAATTGAAGTTCCTGTTTCAAAGCTTACAGATAGATAGCTAATTTGTATGTCATTGACACTTTTGGCACTTTTTTGGAGTATTTTCATAAGTTTTGTTTTTTCCTGTAAATGATTCAATAAATACCGTACCGTGACATTCATACCGAGGTATTACCGAACCGTGAAATTCTGATACCGTTACATCCCTAGTGTTTATTAATTCTTTGAATCCCTGCATTCACATCTGTTTAAAATTATGCAAAAATCAAGAAAGAGATTCAGTCTTTAGTTTTTTGAGTTAGTTATGAAGTTACAAACAGTCGAATAACACAGAAGTACTGGGATAACAGCTTATTGTTTAGATAAAAGCACTGATGTTCATAGTAAAGATTAAAATCACCATCATATGCATTTAACTTGACGTTATTTAACCAATAGGTGGTTAAAACCAGACATCAAAAATAACCCATGGAATAATTCTTTAAAAATGACACATCTAGCAATGAGTGAATAACTGAATCCTTTATTGAAAATGAGACTATAAATAAATATGGGTTATACAAATTATGTTACATTTATACATACATATCAGTAACAATGAATTTTTCACAATATTTTTCGATTCATTTTTATTCAGCTGATTATTTCTTCATTTTATTTTTGATAAAATGACAGCTTCTTAGTTCTGTTTGTTAAAACCATAAGTGTCTTGCAGTGCTTTTTTTGTAATAAATGGAAAGTAAAATACATTTGTTTCCTCCCCTTTTTGGCTGATCGGAAAAATGGTCCGATCCGTGACTAAAAAACCATAATGTGATCTGAACCGTGTGATTTGTGATTTGTTACACCACTAGAAATAAACCTTTCAGCAACTTCCAGTTCAACACATTTTTATAATGTCATAAAACCTGATATTCGTTAATAATTTTTTCGTGAATCTTAACGCTGACAATGCCTGCTTTTTCCCCAAAGCATCCTCACAAGAAACCACTGAAAGAAAGGCAAATTTAAAATGGAAACGTTTTCTGCCAATTTACTGTTTTGTGTGAAAGTGGCTGTTGTCACCCATCTAAATGGTGGTTATCGAGGTGTAGAAGATTCTCCTTAATGAATGGAAAATGATGCGCAGTTGCCCGAAACTAGGCAATAGGTCATCATTAAAACTGCATTATTTAACAGCATTTTTCTCTTCCAGATTGACCTGATGCCCCATGATGTAATCACTCAGCTGTTACGTGTCCTCGCTATTGATACCAAACAGGAGAAAGCCATAATTAATGCAGAGCCCACAGAGGTGTCACTTAGCGGTCTAGAGGCTTTCTCTTTCGACTACATCGTCAAGTGGCCACTTTCACTCATAATTAACAGGTATTTTTAATTAACAGGTATGTTTTTGTGTATGGCTGTAACTATTACCCTGTGCTTCATAAAAAAACATTGTTTTATAATTTACCCAACTTTTATTTGTCTTGTTCCAAACCTACATTTCATGCAGTTAAGGTCCAATCATATGTACTTCTGTGTTGCAAGTTGCAATTTCAAAATTTCTGCGGATATTTCACATTTACACTGTGATCAAAACTGTCATTACACATTTATACACTACATTTTACACACTAAGCAAATGAAAATTTCATATGTAATTGTCACATATCTTCAAGTCCAATTAGAAGTTACCCACAAACAGACACTATATGACTTGAAAATGTTGTAGATTATGTACGAAGTCAGAAATGTGGCATTACTAAAAGATGCACATTACTCACTTTACCTTTGGTAACATGTTTTGATGTTTAATGTGTAACATTACATGCTTCACGATTTAGAAATGTCACAATGTTACAGTTTAAGCATTGGAAGGGTCACACATTATGCACGTCATGATTGGGAAATATTTTCTTCTACACTAAGCAATTAGAAGTGTCACAATAAGCACTTCAGGATTGGGAAATGTTACATTACACGTTAAGAATCGGAAGTGTCGCACTACTCACTTCACGGTTGGAAAATGTTGGATCTTACACATTAACCATCGGAAGTGTCACATTACACATTTTATGATTGGGAAATGTTACACGTTAAGAATAGGAAGTGTCACAAATTGTTCACATCACGACTTTAAAATGTTATATGTTAAATGTTTTAGACGTGTCAAACATTACCCACTTCTCGATTAAAAATGTTATGCGTTGCACTTTAACCATCGGAAGTGTCACATTACGCATTTCACGATTGGCAATTGTTATGCGTTGCACATTAACCATTGGAAGTGTCATATTCCGCATTTCACGATTGGCAAATGTTATGCGTTGCACATTAACCATTGGAAGTATCACATTACGCACTTCACGATTGGGAAATGTTATGTGTTGCACATTAACCATCGGAAGTGTCACACTACGCACTTCATGATTGGGAAATGGTATACGTTGCACATTAACCATCGGAAGTGTCACATTCCACATTTCACGATTGGTAAATGTTAAGCGTTGCACATTAACCATCGGAAGTGTCATATTACGCACTTCACGATTTACAAATGTTATGCGTTGCACAATAACCATTGGAAGTGTCACATTACGCACTTCATGATTGGAAAATGTTATGGGTTGCACATTAACCATCGGAAGTGTCACATTACGCACTTCACAATTGGGAAATGTTATGCGTTGCACATTAACCATCGGAAGCGTCACATTCCGCATTTCACGATTGGCAAATGTTATGGTTGCACATTAATCATTGGAAGTGTCAAATTACGCACTTCACAATTGGAAAATGTTATGCGTTGCACATTAATAATCGGAATTGTCATATTACGCACTTCACGGTTGGCAAGTGTTATGCGTTGCACATTAATCAATGGAAGTGTCACATTACGCACTTCACGATTGGGAAATGTTATGCGTTGCATACTAACCATCAGAGGTGTCACATTACGCACTTCACGATTGGGAAATGTTATGCGTTGCGCATTAACCATCGGAAGTGTCACATAACGCACTTAGCGATTGGGTAATGTTACACGTTAAGAATTGGAAGTGTCACAAATTGTTCACTTCACATCTGGAAAATGTTATGTGTTAAATGCTTTAGTGGTTTCAAACATTACGCACTTCACAACTGAGAAATATTGTTAAACATTAAGCATTGGAAGTGTCAAACATTAAACACTACATGATTGGAAAATGTTATGCGTTGTACAGTAAGAATCGGAAGTGTAACACTACTTCATGATTGGGAAATAATAATAAACCTTAAGCATTTGAAGTGTCAAACATTACACATTTCACAATTAGGAAATATTATGTTATACATTAAGAATCGGAAGTGTAACATGCTTTACCTCACTATTACGTGATCTTAGGGCATACTCACACTGTGTACAGTTGCCTTGAACAGGGCCAAAGCACGCTTGTGCCTCCTCCCGTCTCCCCCGATGACCCGCACTCACATAACATTCGGGCCTAGGCACGCTTACGTCATCGATGCTGCGCTGTTCAGTAAGAAGCGCTCTCGCTCAGCACAGCAGAGATTTCTTGAGTTGTATTGTTTAAGTTGTTTGATATGCAGTGACAATAGTCAAATATTATGTAGAACAGATCCACCATTGCTGACGCTCATAAACAATCATAAAGTCCTTGTGCTGCAGGAATTAGGAAGTTTGCTGAAGGTGCAGCTGTTGTGCAGTGAGGGGTTTGCGTCTTTAATAATCTATGACAGTTTGTTTTCATTGAACAGTAAGAATGATTAATAAATCCATATGAAACAGTCCCATAAAAGTTACGTCTCGTTTTCAGTTTCGGGCTCATGCGCGCTTTGCACTCAAACATCAAGCATACCGTACCTGAGCCCAAGTGAACCATGCTCTGGCACACCTCTTCCAACCGGGCCAGGGCCGGCCAAGTGAACTGTGCCTGAGCAAATTCAGAGCACTCATACTTCTCAAACAATCTGGGAAACGGGTCTGGGCACAGTTCGGATAGCATAGTGTAAGTGGGCCCTTACATGTTACACACCAAGCAATCAGAAGTGTCACTCATTACACAGGTCACAATTGGGAAGTGTTTGATTGTTATACTACACTACTACTACTGTAAGTGATCAGAAATGCCAAATCTCACATTACATAATCAGAGCAATATTGCAAGTTACACACTGTATGACTGGATATTATGCAGTTTGAAATGTTTCACGTTACACACTACCTGATTGGAAATGTTGTATGTTGCAAATTTCCATGCACAAAATATTTTTCCCTAGGTTCAGGTGATGAATTTTCTGTGCTGAATTTCCATGTATTTTCTGTGCTGACAGGCAGAAACTGCATGGTTGGAAAGTGCATTACAACATTATAGACTTTTTACTGTACATTTTTTTTTCCACACACACAAAAAAAGACAGAACATTTGCCTTTAGAATAAAGCACTCAATGCTATTTTACAGGAAAGCCCTGACAAGATACCAGATGCTCTTCAGGCACATGTTTTACTGCAAGCACGTAGAAAGGCTGCTCTGTAATGTGTGGATCAGCAATAAAGCAACTAAGCAATATTCACTGCACACTGCGAAATGGTGAGACTAAATATATATTTGTTTTTTAATATTACACTATGTATCGTTAGATAAGCTCTTATTCGATTCATTTTGTCATTTGTAGGTTTGCTGCTGCCTTTGCATTGAGGCAACGGATGCTCAACTTTGTCCAGAACATTCAGTACTACATGATGTTTGAGGTTATGGAGCCCACATGGCACGTCATGGAGAACAACTTGAAGTCTGTGAGTCACTGAAATAAAATCTTGTTTTATTCTTCATAATTGAGGCCTGTGGTATATTTAATTGGACATATTGGACTATGCTGATTCTAACTAGGGATTGTAAGATAATTTAGGAATTTACCATCAGATGCCATGTTAACACCAACGACTGGGAGGATCTTAAAGTTTTCTCTCATTTTGATCAGTGCTCTTTTTCAAATATCTCTTCTTGACATCTTGTCATTTTTGCTTTTTCTCTAATTGTGATCTCTGTGTTAAGGGCAAAGATTTGTTTCAAAACTTTTTCTAAATTCAGTTTTAATGTCCAGCAAACTAATAAATAAACAATAATAATGAAGTGTGGTCAAAAAAAGAGTTATATCTAAATACACTTGCTATGCCCCATATGGTCCAAAACCTGACAGGAGGACAAATGTAAGCTTGTTTTTAATAAAACAAATATACATATGCATATAATAAATAATACTGCTAATAATAATACAATTATACAAAAGCAAGTTGTCATGAATAAACTGAATAAAGCCCCCCGATGTGAAGAAGGCATGGAGACAGTGGTTTTTATATTTATGTAGAAAGTAAAAATTTTTGTAATATTTTATTCCTTTAATTCTTTTGCACTTGTAAAGATATTCGTGTAATGCTGTACATGCTGTGTCTGTTAAGCAATGTGTAAACGAGGCGCACAACTAACGCGCTCTGTGCTGTAATTTAGACCTGCTTTCAGCAGGTCTATTGCACTATTTTAGGTCCTAGTTCCTACAATGTGCCCAACACACCTCTATTCTAGACCGGAACACCCATGAGTCCACACAGTGGCACAAATGGATTTGCTATTTAAACAACATGGTGGAAAACGGGAAAATTAACGTTACGTTGGTCTTAAAATACCAACACGTCGGAACAGACATGTCTTGCGCCTTATTGCACCATGTGTATGATAAGGACATATATATATGTGTGTATGTTTATACAACAGTTCCGTCTGGTTCTTGAATCTAATTGGCTGATAGCCGTGCAATATTTTGCCAGTAATATCACACGAAGGCCTCTTCACCCTTCACCTCTGTGTATTACTCCACCCACATAAAGCCAACAACAAGAAAGCTACAGTTTGATAAATATTACTGTTGTTAGACAACTAAATGTACTATTGAGGCTTTTTTAATTAAGAATGTAGTTGTTTAGATTGCAACTATGCAGTTTATTTGTAAGAATAGTGCCTATTTTAAAATATTTACAATTTCTGAGAGCTCGTCTGCGGCGGTTAACGTCTATCCACAGGATAGCGCCAGAACCGCATAATAAGCCCTTGCTCAGTGTGCTGTCTTAAGTGCAAATTAAAAAGCTGAAAAACGAAAGCCTCGTCGTTTTTGAGGTGGACCGAATAGAGTCAATAAGAAGCTGCGAATAAGAAGCTAAATTCAGCCTCGTCTCTCTTTATCGCAAACACAACAGCAGTCTGGTTAGATGGATGGCATTTCATGTCACGTTCAGCCTTATAATGTTAAAATGTGAGCAAAATTTGCTGTTTTGTCATTACCTTAAGTGGGTCACACACCAGAAGCGCCGCTTCACATTACGCTATAGAGAATCATTCAAATACTAGCTCTAAAGTGACGTGTGCTATGGCTGTATATCGGCACTGGTGGGAGGCGTGCGTTGGCACGAGGGCGCAGGCCGAGTATTTAGCTAGTATTTAAATGATAATATTGTAATATTGCTCATATATATATATATATGTATATATATGTATATATATATTGTGATATTGCTCATATATATATATATATATATATATATATATATATATATGTATATATATATATATATATATATATATGTATATGTATATATATATATGTATATATATATATGTATATATATATATATATATATATATATATATGTATATATGTATATATATATATATATATATATAAATGTATATATATATAAATGTATATATATATATATATATATGTATATGTATATATATATATATATATATATATATATATATATATATATATATATATATATATATATATATATATATATATAAAACTATATACAGTTGAAGAAATTCAACACTAAAACATATTCCATTGGCACAGCCAGGCCATTTAAAAAAAATCCTTAGTGTTTAGCGCTGTATAAGTCTAAATTTTCATTCATGTTGGTCTTAAAAGAGTCCTAAAAAGTCTTAAACTTGACTTTAAGACTTTGAAACCTGCAGAAACCCTGATACTATAACTAATGATAAATCATACATAATTATAATTGAAAAATAAATATTGCAGCGCTCAAATAATAACATCATCAACAACAACCTCAAAAATACTTTTCGAAGCCATTATGCATCAGTGCTGTTTTATATAAAGAGCAGCATAATAATAGTTCTTTCAGATAATGGTAATCAGGCTGTTATGTAATAATTGTGACAGCTCTAGCTGAGCACAAATGGACTTTAAATTATTTCTCAGTGTGTTCTTAATTGGCTTGTCTTTTTTAGGCGTCCAACATTGATGATGTGCTGTGTCACCACACCAGTTTCCTGGATAACTGTTTGAAAGACTGTATGCTCACCAACCCTGAACTGCTCCGGATCTTCTCCAAGCTCATGTCGGTCTGTGTCATGTTTACCAACTGTATGCAGGTAAAAAAAACACAGACATTATAGAGAGACATTCAGTATCAGTGAGAATTAATTTTTTATATTCTGAAAGAAGTCTCTTGGGGCTCATTCACACAGTTACTTTTATTTATTTTTTTATTTATTTAAAGGGTCACGAAACACCAAAACACATTTTTTGAGCTGTTGACAGTCGTATATGTGTCCCACACTGCTAAAAACACTATTAGGACACCTATATTTCACTAAAAAGTGTAAATTGGTTGTTTTTGCGTTATTTCAAGCAAATTCGTACTTCCTGTTTGAAACGAATTTTTGAAGCTGCGTCACGGTCATGACATAATAGCGTGTATTCCAGCATGTAGACTGGGCGTCTGTGCCAGAGTGAGTCTTATTACGTCTTACAGTGTGTTGCATTAATGCATGAGTAAGGCTTGGTTCAAACCAATCAGCACGCTCTATTGTGCAACTTCATTAATATTCATTAGTGTCACCGTCTTTACACCACAGAGACGCCACGTTGTGTTGGCAAAACAAGAGTGAAGTGTTGCTTTTACAGTTTGCTGCCATTAAGTTTCGTTTTCATTTTCTCTCTGTGAGAGCTTATCTGGATCACGTGTGGATTAACAGTGTACGCGACGCTCGACAACAATAATTTACGTGTCTAAGGGGGATTATTGTTTACCTGAGAGCTGTTCTCATCTGCAAACGCTGAAATCCGGATTCCGGATGTAGTCTTCTCTTCATAAAGACGCGGCTCTAGTTGCTGGTGATTGTCCTGTCTCTACAGATTTGGTAAGTGAGCGACCAGTGCTCTTTGTATATTCAGTTTGTTCGTATCAAATAAGTTAACTATTGCATTGAGTGCAAACATGTTAGCACCGCATTTTGTGACCGGAATAACACACGCGGCTTTCGGATGCTACCTGCCGTGTGCATCTAAGTTTCCGGGAAATGCGGAGGTTTTTTTCTCTCATTCGCCGTGCGGTATCAAACATTGCATGAAAAATACAGGCTTAGAGCAGTTCCTCGAATCAAATATCTCGTTTGTCGCGAGGGGCATGAATGAATTCCCTGAATGAAAGAGCCGAACTGCAGTTAAAGTCCGACATTTAATAATTTGGCAAATAATTCGACTACAGATGTCCATGTAGGTTAAACACCATCCCTTTCTCCTGTGTATTTTGACTGAAACTCGCGCGTGCCCAAATAGACACTCCCACACCCTCCCACTTTAGTTTCTCCGACACTCCCCCCTAAACAGAGCTGGACACCCCCACTTTTCTGACTTTTTCCAAAGAAGAGGTGTGAAAACACCCTGCTGAAACGAGGGGGTTTCATGGTCCTTTAAATTTTTCCACAATATAAAAATGCGCTTGACGGAAGTGCATGACGGTTATGATCCTGTCTCTAACCTTTTAAAGTGGCGAGTTTTTATACACTATTTCAAGTTAAAAGAGCTTTTACATGCAGTGCCATTGCTCAATGTCAGTTCCAAAACAGTGGACCAATCAGAAGAACTCAGAGGCGGGGCTGACTTCATACTCGTTTGCTCTTTGCTGTGTTTCTTTAAAAACCATTCCTGTGTGATGTGTCTCACATTTTTAGACATAAAAATTACGCTCTATGATTGGAGCCTTAGAATCACCAAGGCTGCATGTATGAGATCAAAAATAGTATTACAAGCAGTCAGTCATTTTATAAAACTTTATCACAATATAAAATAACAGTTTTTAATGGAATTAAATTATGAAAAGTAATTTATTCCTGTGATGTCAATAGCACAACTTCAGCAGTTATGTCTTAGGTTTGACAGTCATGGGATCTTTCAGAAATCATTCAAATGATGATGCAGATTTGCTGCTCAAGTCACCTAATTCATTTTCTTTTGCTGACTAGAATGTTCAAAACATTTACTTGATAATCTTTTGTAAAATAAATGTCTTTACTATCACTTACTGGAGGTTTCAGCAAGTTAAATGTAAGACTTTTTAAGACATTTTTAAGACCATTATGAATGAAATTCTAGACTCATACAGAGTTTTTCGAATGGCCAAGTTAGAAAAGATTCTTATTTGTCCTAAAAAACTTTTACAAATCATTTTATAAATTTAGTAATACAATAATAAGAATTTAATAATAAATATTATTTATTTAAAAATTAATATTTAAATATTTTAGTTAATTCTAAACTAAATATAATACAAAAATTGTCAAAAAAGGTCTAATTTTATACATACAGTTTTTTTCAACTTAACCTTTCTTAAAAATAAAAACAACTTGAAAAAATGTTTTAAAGGTTTTAAAAACTATAATAAACTAAATGTATGCACCACCGTCTGTTAAGGACAGCTTCCTCAGCAGAAAATACATGGAGAACTTTTAAACAAGTGTTACTGTAAGGAAATAGTTAAACCATTATTGTAAATAAAATTATTGAGATGGATTGTTCCCAGTACTAGGTTGCAGCTGGAAGGGCATCCACTGTGTAAAACATATGCTGGATAAGTTGGCGGTTCATTCCGCTGTGGTGACCCCTGATGAATAAAGGGACTAAGCCAAAGTAGAACGAATGAACGAATGAGATGGATTGTTGGTAATTGGATGGGGGTTGGCCAGTTTGGGTAACTATACATAAACAAAGGTAAATTAAGACCGGTTTAAAAAAGATTTACCTTCAACACAATATTTTAGTAAATTTAAGTCTTTTTAAGGCCTAAAATTTAGTTTTTGAGATTAAAGATATTTTAAGACTTTTTAAGACACCCTGTTTTAATCAGTTCAATGCTTCCTTGCTAATTAACATTTTAATTTTTTTTTAAATGGCTACTCCAATCTTTTGAATGGGAATACAGTTGCACTATAAAAACTTAAGTATAATGACAAATTCCCACTATTAACTAGTTACTTATTAACTTTTGTCCGTTTATTAGTTTCAATTATGCTAATTCTTCCCTAAGCACTACCTTACTATCTATTAATAAGTAGCAAATCCAGAGTTTCAGGCAAAAGCCAAAATTTAAGGTTTGTTATTAGTGAAAATTGAACTCTAAAGCAGAGTGAAATTCTAGTGGATTTATTTGGTTTAATACTTGATTTAATTACACAGTTTATTATTGTCTCTTGTGGGTTGTGTCCTTCGCTGGATTTTTTTTTATAATGAAGGTTTTCTTGATTGTCATGCTAATGTTGGATTGTTTTGCAGCGATTCACACAAAGCATGAGGATAGACAGCGAGATGAAGCGTCTGACTCTCGAGCACGGCACTATGGAAGGCACTTCAGTCCTGGCTGATGAGGCCGAGAAAAAAAGACTGGCCTCTAAGGTGAGACGCTGCCATTATTCTACAATACAGAGAATAGAGGCACTTTTAAAAGCACACGGTGTCATTCATGCTATAATCACAAAGTCTAATCACTATCATGTCTAAAATGAATCAGAGGTGTTTTTCCCTGTATCATACAGATTTTCCTATTTGATTGCGTTGGTCAGATGCACTGTGTATATAATATAATGATTCAATTTAGTCCCGTAATGTAAATACTATATAACACAGAGTAATGAAATCTGAAAATGCAGGCTTGCTTTATGTCTGTAGTTTCCCATTTTGATTAGTGCAATCACACACATGCTGTATACATGGGAGTTGCGGAACTGACTGCACATTTACTTAACATTATCCTGTCAATCATCTCTCCTTGCCTTATTTAAGGGGAGAGGTATCATGCAATTCACAGTCTATTTCTTTGACAGAAATCATAATTCTGGGTTGGCACTGGTTTTAGAACTTGTTTTTTTTCAACACAGCTCTAGTTCACATCATTAAAGTAGTGATGTGACGTTGTGCACTAAGGCTTCGAAGCATGTATCAAAAAAATGATACATCTCGCAGTGAAGCAGTGTACTGGAGCTTGATTCGTTTTGCCATCATCACGTGATCAGTGACATCTGATGCTTTATTTTCGCCTATATCCACGTAAATGCTTTGAATTTTGATTCAAAGGTTTAAACACCCCAACGCACCAGTAATTCAACTAAAATGCAATAGTAATTTATAGTAAAAAGCTTTTGAACCATACTAAAGTGTATTACTGTATTATTTACAACTATTTTTAAAGAAGGCCAATGCACATTGTAGTATAGTGTGTAACGGAGGCCAGCTGGTGAGCGCAGCCAGAAAGCCTCACTCTCATAGCCTCCTGCTTAGAGCATTCGCCTACCATGCAGGAATCGCTGAACGAGTGTGTGAAGGACCAGATGGAATACGATAAATGTAAAAATTTTTGAATACCTTGTATTTTACTACAGACATCGGTGGTGTGATGTAACATACCTTATGTGTAAAAAAACTACAGTAATTGAGTAATTTGCTTATATTACTATTGTTGTATTACTACAGGAATGAGTTGGTCAGTTGTTAACATTTGAGGTTTTTGCAACACAGTGCTTTCCCACATCTTAACCAGCAGAGGTCCTCATCGAGCTCTGATTTGGAAAGCTTCAAGTACCGAGTACCTTTTTCCGATACAATTGAGTTGGGCGGTTATCTAAAGGTCCCATAAAGTGCTTTGAAATGTGCATTTTTATTCAATGTTTGACGTAATCTCAACTGAACCATGAAGAGAGGGTGGGACATAATGTAGCTCTTTTTCAAAAACAGCCAATAGCGTTGTTTTATGGGCACCGAAAGCTTCATGAACTATGTGTTCTGAAGCCATTCAATAGTTTTTATAATTAAGATCACGTCAGCATTTCCCTCCGCTGCGTCTGTCATTTGTTCAACATTAATTCACTATTAAAAATGCACGTCACATTTGGAACATGATGAAATTTCCTCAATTGATTCAGTGTTCCTGTCATCATATTTGATCAGAATATAAATCCCTATGGTTTTGCATAAAAGAACTTTACCTTGACAGACTATATTACTTTTTCACTTTGTAAATCATGTTACTCGAAATTGCAGCTCAGAATTTAAAAGAAACGTCTTTAAAAGCTGTTGCACAGATCTACAAAGCATTGACATCTTCCCTTTGTGCTATGAAGTTTTCAAAGAAGTATTGAACATCATAATTTTGTGCAATAAAAGATCTTTTAACTTTATAGTTATTAGGATGTATATAAATATGCTTAGGGCAGCATGATGGCTCAGTGGTTAGCACTGTGGCCTTACAGCAAGAAGGTCGCTGGTTCAAGTCCCGGCTAGGTCAGTTGGCATTTCTATGTGGAGTTTGCATGTTCTCCTCGTGTTGGTGTGGGTTTCCTACTAGTGCTCTGGATACCCCCACAGTCCAATTACATGTGCTACTGGTAATTGGATGAACTGAATTGGCCATAGTGTATGTGTGTGAATGTGTGTGTATGGGGGTTTCCTAGTACTTGGTTGCAGCTGGAAGGGCATCCGCTGTGTAAAACAGATGCTGGATAAGTTGCCGGTTCATTCCGCTATGGCGACTAAGTCGAAGGAAAATGAATGAATGAATAAATATGCTTAACTATTTTTCATGAATTTATTTTGTACCAATACAACGTGCAGTGTCTAACATCTGACCAGTATCACACATGACGTCACACGGGTTCAACCGCACATACCGTTTGCAAAAAAAGACCGGTTGCAATAGCAAACATGCCTTGATGTGCGGTAGGATGCCAAAATCGAAGATCCAAAAATAGAAAACTTAAATTTTACCGTACACCACACTGCTTTTAATGCCAACCTCAGACGTCTTTGGCTAACAGCCATCAAAAGAGCTGAATGTAGTGAGGACCTAACTAAAAATGCTCGACTCTGCAGTTCTCATTTTATATCTGTTCACGCTATGCTGAATCATACACATTACTCGTTTTTGATTACAGCAATACCCTGCTGTACAGGTGCAAGTAAGACCCGGGATCTGTCAAATCATCTTAGATCATTTAAGTGAGCTATGAAGAACAGACCCCAGGTGTCAAATATTCATTCATTTTCTTTTCAGCTTAGTCCCTTTATTAATCAAGGGTCGCCACCGCGGAATGAACCTCAAACTTATCCAGCATATGTTGTTTGCAGCGGATGCCCTTCCAGCCATAAGCCAAGACTGGGAAACACCCAAACACTCTTGCATTCACACACATACACTACGGCCAATTTACCTTATTCAATTCACCTATAGACCATGTCTTTGGACTGTTCATGTTTTTGTCTTATGCTCAAAAATAAATGATTTAATTTGACTGTTCATCCAAAAATTGACTCATCCTCCACTTGTTCCAAACCTGTTTCTTTTCTCTGTTGAAGACAAAGGATGATATAATGAAGAATGTGGAAATAAAACAACAGAAATTGACTTCCATAGTATTTTGTCTCTACTGTGAATATCAATGGCTGCTTTTTACTAACATTTTTCAGAATATCTTGTTTTGTGTTCAACATAAGTTTGGAATGACCAGTGGTAAGGAAATATTCACTTTTAGGTGAAGTATTCCTTTAATCTGATCTGTTTGTCTTCATCTTAGTTTCTAGCTGAGCATGTGGATGCTCTTCAGTCTGACTCCGGGTTCGAGGGGACCATCAGCAAGTTTGACAGTAACTTCAGCACTTTATTGCTGGATCTTTTGGACAAGCTCAGCATTTACAGCACCAATGACTGTGAACACAGCATGATCAACATCATCTACAGGTGGGTCGCCAGAGAAACTTATCTGCACTTCTTCTTTTTGTAACATCTATCAGATTTAAAGGATTAGTTCAACCCCAAAAAGAGAGAAAATTCTGTTTTAAATTACCTTCATATCATTCTAATTCCATGAGACATTTATTTATCTTCAGAACACAAATTGAGATATTTTAAATTAAATCTGAGAGTTCTCTGACCCTCCATAGACCGCAACAGTCACAAGTCAAGAAAAGGAACCAAAGCATTGTCAAAATGTTGTCTGAAAGCTCCAAGAGCACATCTGTGTGTCAAAAATCTGATGCTGTGCTTATTCATACAACATGATTCTTTTTACTTTTGTATTTGTAATTTAGCCAACATTATCACTTAAAATGTATTTAAGTATACAGATTACAAAGCTTTTCCAGGTCTGGAAATTCCCATTTGAAAATTCTATAACTTTTTCCTGGTATGAACCCTTAGGGGCTGTTTACATATTGCGTCTTGCGAAATTGTCCAGTGTTTGTTATTTCCAATGAAGGCACTGGCCTCGTGTGTGCCAAAAGGTAGTGATGTGCTAATATTTTCCAGGCGCACCTAGTTGAAAAAAAATCGCAACTTTTCAGAGTGAAGTTTATTTATGAACTAATTTCGAGAGGATCTTGTGCTTATAATTGTTTGCACCCGGCCCTGCATTATTCAATTTATGATTCACCGATTCCCAGAGATGTATAGTAACGAAGTAGAACTACTTCACTACTGTACTTAAGTACTAAAAGGCAGTATCTGTACTTTACTGGAGTATTATTTTTTTCTCCTACTTTCACTTTTACTTAAGTACATATTTTCCATGAGTTTGATACTTTTACTCCGATAGATTTTTTATGTGCTGCATCGTTACTCGTTACTAGTGGTGTCAAAATGATTGATATCAGTTCAGTAATAATAGGTCATAACCGGTTATTACGTGATGACGTCATTTATCTCCTATGCGCGATGTCGCAATACTATGGCGAAGGACGGAGGCGCGAGGGCGAGGCGGCACAGCATACCGGCCGCTAGTTTACTGTTAGAGAGAAATGTTGTAAAACTTCACCTCTGCCTATCACTCGCTCTCTCACTTTGGACATTTGACCCGCTGGCCAGTTTGTAAGGTAATTTTTCCTCTCTTCTTAGCTGTTAAAGCTGTGGATCCAGACATAAGCGTGCCTCATGTGCAAGCTTTCTCCACTGTGTCTATTACCTGTGATAATCGCGTATTCTTCCCGCCATGGGTGAACAGCGCTTATATTTCTAAAGCCCTTTCTGTTGAGGACAATAACCAATCATAGCCGTGTAAGACCCGCCTGTCAGTGCTCAAAAAGCAGGCGGGATAATATTGACATGAGTTTATTAGCTGTAAATGCTCGCGCTGTCTTCTGTGCATGAGTTTAGTTTGATACATCCAGAAAGAGTGAGCAGGTCAAATTAAGGGCACAGTTTGTATATCTGACTGCTTTATTAAAGGACAAAATTTTATTACAAAAAAACCCTTTAACTGTCACACCAAGACAAAAGCAATAGAAATTTTTTTGATTGCATTTCTTAACTCCTAAAGTCGCTAGTTAACACAATCAGTGCATTTTTATTCAACACATCACATTATTTCTAAATTATCAGCCTCTACCAAATGGTTGAGATGTTGGTTTATGGTAAAAGTACCAGAATTAGTAAATATACTACAGAAAATATGAACTGTAAGACCAATTTCATTAAAAACATAATAAAATAAATAAAAATAATAATAATAAATAAAAATTATTACTAAATCATAGCCATAAGCCATAAAATATTTCAGATTTTCATTTAACACAGTAATATACACATTTTTCTGTTTTTTACAATAAAATCAAAATCAAGTGAATTAGTGAAGCAGGATTTAGTTTGCTTGTTTAGTTTAGTTTCACGAGTGCTTCCAGAAGACAGAACTCCTGTTTATTGTGGTATTAACCAATCAAACTTCAAAACTCCCAAAGTGTGAGTGTGTCTTTGTGTGTGTGTGTGTGAGTGAGAGTGAATAATGTGTGAGTAAGAGAAAACAACAGTGTGATTGTACCTGTGTGTGCGTCTGTGTGTGTGTGTGTGTAAGAGAGAGTGTAAAAACAATTGCAACCTATGTAATGTCCCCACAATTCACAAAAATGTGTGTGTGAGAGAGAGAGAGATAGAGAAAGAACTGTGTGTGTGAGAGTGTATGAATGTGTGAGAGTGGGGAGAGAGTGTACATTTAGGTGTGTGCAGGGCAGTGTGTGTGTGTGTATGAGAGACTGAGAGAGAGAATGTATGTGAGTGAACATGCTGAATTATCTCATCAGTGAAGGCATTTTCTGGTAAAAGGGCCTGACGATGTGAGCTCTTGTACCATAGAAACTATTTACAGAGAAAAACAGTATCGTAAGCCCTGTTTCTTTTCGTTCTGCTTAATCAAGTATTCCAAAAAAGATATTTAAAATAAACAAAACAATTAGTGTATTTTGACTGCTTTCTTTAATAACAACATTACACAATACTTGTACTTTTACTTTCAGTACTTGAGTAGTAAATTTTTTAATAAACTACTTGCAATACTTAAGTACAAAAAATGTTGAATACTTTTGTACTTCCACTTAAGTATGGTGCTTAAAGAGCACTTCTACTTCTACTCAAGTCAATTTTTGATAAAGCACTTGTACTTTTACTTAAGTATGGGTCTCTAGTACTTTATACATCTCTGCCGATTCCTTAGCCACTATAAATAACCTAAGTTCCATATGACAGCCGTCTTCATTTTAAAGAATCCCCCCTTCTACCCCTACTCCTTTCCTAGATGGGTGGCACGGTGGCCCAGTGGTTAGCACTGTTGCCTCATAGCAAGAACGTCACCGGTTCTAGTCCTTACCAAGCCAGCCAACGTTTCTGTGCGAAGTTTACACGTTTTCCCCGGCCTCACGTGGGTTTCCCCCAGATTCCTCCCACTGTCCAAAAACATGCAACTTAATTTAATTGACTAATCCAAATCACGCGCCATAAACATGCTGTAAGTATTTATCTCTTAAGAGCAATTACTATATGTTCATTAACTACTACAGCAGGGGAGTTTTCGAGATCTACCTGAGCTCAAACTTCCCTCTTGCCTTGCAAATAGGAGGGAGCCCCGGGCTCAAGGATCTTATGAGCTCAGGGCTCTCTTCCAGACAGCATCCCAAACAAGCTTTATAATCAATCATCAGCTAAGTGTGAATTCTTGAAATGCCTCAAAGGGCACCACGAGTCATGTGACTAGAACTAACCAATCAGCTTCATACTTGTATGGAATATACACATTTCAGTAATAATGGTAGACTAATTACCTCAGATGCACCCAATGACTGCAGTGCTTTTTCTTTTTCTCTATAGATAAAACTTGTATCAGAGCTGCAGCAATGATTTGTCAGTTTGTCATTCTTTGAGGCCCTGTTTACACTAATACATTTTAGATTTAAAATGCATAAGTTTTGCTGCGGTTACGCCATCAGTCCACACAATTCCGGAGTTTCCGAGAGCCAAAAACTGAGCTTTTTGGAAACGCTAGAGAGGCCGTTTTCATTCTAAAATGCTGCTGCTCCATCTCATTGTGTATGGGGGAAAACCGAGACATCTGAAAGCAGAGGCCAGGCTGCAAACATTCGACTATCCGATTGGGGCTTTCGCAAGTTTGATATGGAAAATAATATAAGAATAATATGCCAAAACTAAGTGAGTTTTTCCTTAAAATAAGCACAATAATCTGCCAATGGGGTAAGCAAAATAATCTTACATCAGAAGGAAAAAACAGATTATTTTGCCTGCCCTATTGGCAGATTATTTTTCTTGTTTTATGGAAAAACTCACTTAATTTTAGCGTATTATTTCTTAAAACAACAATATGTTTTGCTTGCCTAGAAAATGCTTCTTGATATAAGAATTTTTAGATATGTGGACTAGAAACAAGACAAAAGAAAGCAGTTTTTGCTGTACAGGGTGCGCATTTTTTACATTCAATATGATGTATTGCCAGCAGCGCAACACACAAGCATCATATTTCACATAGTAAACGTGCACCTTGATCTAGTGCAAGAGACACAAAGTGCCTTTTACCTTTTTTTGTGGCACACAAAAGCGTTCTTGGAGCTTTCAGACAAAGTTTTGACAATGTTTTTGGTTTCTTTTCTCGACTTTTCTCGATCATTGCTGTCTATAACGGGTCAGAGGACTCAGATTTCATCTAATGGCCCATTTCCACTGAGTGGTATGGTAATTGTCGTTTCCACTGTCAAAAAGCGTACCGAACCAAACCGTATCATACCACTTATTCAGCACCCTTTCCAAAGGGTACCAAAAACGAGAAAGGGTACCAAAAGGTGGAGCTACATGCGCAGCTGAACGCTGATTGGTTACAGAGATACGTCACAAGCTCGTGGAGCTAGACAGAATGTAAACAAAGGATCCGCCATGTTCTAATACACAGCCGAGAGATTACATGGAAATACTATATGCATATAATAACAAGCCATGGATGACCCGAGCTCAAACAAACCTTGTCGTCGTCTTGATGAACAGACACAAAGCCAAGAAGAAAAATCTGCCGTGTGCTGTTGTTGCTTTACGAGCTCGTCTTAAAGTGCGAGCGATATTCGCTTTCTTCCAGGAGCTCGCGATTCCTTCTATATTTGATATAATGAACTTCTTGAGCTGATGATAATAACGTGTGCTTGATTATTGAAGTGTCTCCGTCATCTGATCCATTCAGAAAGAAAAGGACAAGCGCGAGAGTGAAGCGCGGAAAAAAAGAAGCCGGGAAAACACAGGAGCAAAAGTGTTTTAGCAACCTGAATCATGAACAAACTGCCATGTTTATCTTCGTCTTTTGGACTATTATAAACTGGGAATGACAAAATGACTCTCTAACAGAGCTTACATGTGCTGGTGTAGATTACAGACACAGATGAGAGGTTTGCACTGACTGGGCTATATTGCGTGTGTTTTTAAACCCAAATAAGTACTAAATGTATGATGTGTGTAGTTTTTCTGTAATTAATAATATATCAGAGACTGTAAGGGTCAGTATGTGTACATATATGTTCATTTATTTATTTATTTTTTATATAATTACAGACGTTACAGTAGGCTATTTCGCACTGTCATTGATCTGCAGTTATAATCAAACCCTGTCCATAGAAAAGTTAGCAATTAACATTTATAAAGAAAAAATTGTGAATAAAGT
Source organism: Danio rerio (assembly GCF_052040795.2). NCBI lineage: Eukaryota > Metazoa > Chordata > Actinopteri > Cypriniformes > Danionidae > Danio > Danio rerio. The sequence continues at coordinate 9,821,541 of NC_141032.1, forward strand.
GTCTGTTTTGTGAGAAGTGCCATTCATATAATTTGCAAACGACCTGTACAGCTTTACTGTAGACATTTATTTGAGCGAGCATGACGTCGACTTAAACTTTGTCGTACACCACACCCACCAAAAGGGTACCCTTTGTGGTGGAAATGCAAGCCTGATAAAGGTGATCCGTACCGACCCAAACCGTACCATACTGTACCAGTCAGTGGAAACGAGCCATAAAATATCTTAATTTGTGTTCTAAAGATGAACGAAGGTCTCAGGGGGTTGAAATAACATGAGGGTGAGTAATTAATAAGAGAAAAAAATTCCATGAACTAATCCTTTAACCTGGCCTAACAAGTGACAAAAATATGTAGCACTAACCCATTAAATCTCTTGCTTTTGATGAGCTTATACAAGTCCTCATTTAAATTCAGTCTTCTCACCAGAGGTGCTGTGAATAATGAGATTTCTTTTTATAGGCTGGACTTCAATGGCTTTTACACTGAGAGACTGGAGCGCATGGCCATCGAAAGAAGCCAGAAGACGGCAGCGTAGCATTATCTATCAAAATATCCAGCTGTTTTATAGTGTCCTGTGTTGATTTGTTGCCTAATTTCCCCACTTAACTATATGTAGTGCTATTATGTGGTGCTGTAACATGAAGCACTTCTCTGTTAGACATGCTTTTAATGGTCATGTATAAATTCCACAAATTCAAACTCGAATAAAAACTCTGTATAATAAAGTAATAATGTAGCTTTGCCTTCTTTTCCTGATCCTTCTGTCACTTCATTTCACTTTGTATGCAAGTGTATTACTTTCACAAACAACTTTTGTTTTGTCATATTAGTAGATGCTGAAGCCTTTTGGGTTACTTTTTAGATCAGGGGTGTCCAAACTCGGTCCTTTAGGGCCGGTGTCCTGCATGTTTTAGTTCCAACCCTAATTAAACATACTTAAAACAGCTAATCAAGCTCTGTTTAGGTATACTGGAAACCTTTAGGCAGGTGTGGTGAAGGAAGTTTGAGCTAAACTATGCAGGACAATTTTCAATGGAGGGCCACCCAAGTGAGGCAACTCGCTCGCACTTTACAGCTGCACCTAGTTAAGATGACAAGGAGCTTCTGTGACCACAATAAATGCAAACGGCTGAAGTTTAAGGTAGACGCAATGAAAAGTAGACGTTTGGAAACCTACCTAATGTTATAAACAATAATTCCGATGATAGCGATCATGTGGTGAATGTTGATCTTGTGTTGAGCCCAATGAGCCTTACATCTAAAAATAGAGCAAGGGTGTTTCTTTAGTGACATTGCTTTGACTCACATGCTGAAAATGCAAATGTGAAACAACAAACTGAGGATATGGTGCCTGTCAATCAATATTGATGGGCGGGTGGACAGCACTCCTACGTCAAGTTGCGGTCACTCTAAAAACCACTCCAATAACGTTTTTATGTTGTTAAATTAAATCAAATAAAATGGACTGGGTGTGTTTATATCACCCCAATATGACAGTCTATACACTATACCTACACACATGTCTGTCCAAACAGCTTGAAAAGTAGATTTTTCACCTTAGGTGCTTAAGTTTCAGCTCAAAATACCCCACAAGTAATCGTTTATAACTCTTTGAAACTGCCTGTTTTAGGCCTTGATTTGAATTGTGCCATGTTGGTTAAGTCGCTTTAAATTCAAATGAGGTTTTTTAAATGAGCTACAAATGCATGTGCCTGGACTTTGTTATGGACACTGACTTTATTCATTTATTTTCCTTTGGCTCCTTTATTTTATATCATAACCAGTGGCATAGCGGACGTACCACTATTGACCAGGGGGCCCTACGTCATTAAAAGTTAAAAGTGCTGATGATTGTGATAGTAAGTGTTGTTTTGTCATCTTTCAGGTTGTATCTCAGCTTTAATGCGCTTTTTTAATAAATAAATGAAAAAACAAAGCAGCTGTTTGCCATCGTGACAGCAATAGATCAAATGGACCGCCGATAGCTTTCACTCCAAAATGGCGGGGATGTTGTTGGGCGCTGCTATTGCAATGTAACATTCTATTTAGTGTTGCCTCTTGGTGATAAGCTCTTTGCTTCCGGTGAACGGTTACAGCATCGATGTTGTAATGTAATTAAAATATAATCAGTTAAATAGATGAAAAGCCATTTACATGCATGCGCCTGTCAGCATTAGCAGGCGAGTGCAGAAACTCCATTGAAAACACTGGGGTAAGAAGATAAATGTTAATATTTTAAAGACATGGCAGGTAAAAAACGTAACTTAATACAGTGCTTCTTGTATTTTCTGAGACCCACTTTATATCAATCTGGCAGTGAAGATTGTTGATTTTTAAAGAAAATAGACCTTAAACGTGCCAATTTTGGGTAAAGTCTAGATCGGATACGAGGCCGGCCGTTGTCGTGAGAAATCGGGTTCCCACATTAATATAGCAGCATTTTTTAATGACACTGTATAAAAATAATTCACATTTTTACAGTACTGTGACGGTTGGGTTTAGGGTTGAGTTTGGGATGGGCATTAAAAAATATAATTTATTGAGTAATTTAATAGATAGCATAAATAATACTCGGTACAACTACTGTTTTTACAGTGCTGTGACGGTAAGGATTAGGGTTGAGGTGGGGGTAGACGTTAATAAAATACAATAAATGGGAAATTTAATGAGTAATATAAATAATTCTCGTTAACGTCTGGCCCCAACCATATCTGATCTAGCCAGCCTGATCTCACGAGGAAACGTAAGTATTTTAGTTTAGTGGTTAGTGGCTTTAGTTTAGTAGTTTAGTGGCTAATTTGTACGAATTCGTTTGAGTTCTGTCGTACGATAATGTATGATTTTAAAAAAGGAGGCGTGGCACCTAACCCCACCCCTAAACCCAACCGTCACTGGGTGATGAGCAAATCGTACTAAATTGTATGAATTAGATCGTACAAATTCATACGAATTAGCCACTAAAACAAAAAGTTACAAATTGCTGTGAGATGGTGTTGGATCTAGCAACAACCCCAATTTTTTAACTGCATACAGTTTACCGGAAGTGCTTGATCCAGGTTACTGTAAAATTAAAAGTCCTTCTGCATATACTACATATTAGAAAAAAAGAAATTGTTCAGGTAGGATTTTTTTTTTTTAAGTCGGGATGCACGCAAGGTCACGTTTATTACAATTTTAGTTCCTGTATTGCTAATGTACTGTATTACCCAGTCATGTCTAATTTTAAAGCAGGGAGAAATCACAAGGAAGAGTGGCGATCGAATATTAAGCAGAAATAAATAAGAGAAAGAAATTATTCTTGAATGAATTCAAGTTGATTTAACTGTCGGTTGATGGCACTATCAACATACAAAAAATTATTTAATGATAAAACTAAAACAGAAATATATTTTAATACTGTTTATTGAGTGTTATTTTACATTTAATTTTACACTTTTTTTAACTTTCGAGTACAGTACATTTCAAATCATTTTGTAATGCTGATTGTAATGCTACAAGTAGATAAAGTGACCAAAAAATAACAAAAAAATATTTTAATAAAGAATTATCATCAAAATTAACCAAACAAATGTAACAGTTTACACACTGAAGTGTAAATATGTGTGTGTAGTGATTTACATTTTACTGAAACTGATACTATTCTCTGTAATTTGATGCAAAAAGTGCAAAAAGACAAAGTTATGAAAAATGTTGAGTTACTTATTACTGTTCAACCCTATACAGCAGTTTACAATTCCTGTAAGTAAACAGAAGTAGATGTATAAAGTACAGAGACTTACTAAATATGGAGCATAGATGGTTTGGAACACTTTACTTGAAGAGGTTGTGAATAGAGCTGTTGCGAATATGAAGACCCACATGAATATGAATGAGGTTTTACAGCTTATGGCAACTGTCATTACTTGTCATTCACAGTTATGTCATTTTCAAAGCAAAGATACCATTGTTTTGTGATATCTTTATGACAACTTCACAAACACATAATCTGTCAGTGTCTCTGTAATGCCAATTTGACATTACCAAGACAACACAACTTGTCATAAGTATGTCATAAACATGACACAGCAGATTCATTATCAGTCTTAAAAAAAGTTTGGTTTTGACACAGGCTGTCATGAGGCCCTTATAATTGTATCAATCTGTGAAGTTAAGCAAACTGAACTTTTTTTTAATAATACTCATTGAACTAGCTTCATTTTTTTCTTCACCTCGACTACAGTGGTTCAAACTGAATTTGTCATTAAAATGTTATTAAGTGTTAATAGACTGCAAAATGCTTTTATAACAGTCATAAATGTTTTTCATTTCATGTCTTTTAAGTTTCCTCCTACAGATATTCAGATAATTGCCAATTTTAAATGGCGTACAAAATATGAACATAAAAATTATTCATTTAAATAAATACTGTAGGTCATATAATATTTATAGTATATAGTATTATGGAATATTTTAATAAATATAGCATTTGAAGTTCTTTTTTAGTTTTATTCTATTAGCTATTAACAATTAAGTGTCATTAAATTAGATTAGATACATTTTAATACCTTATAAAACAACATTTTTTATCAAGAAAGATATGAATCAATAAAGGACAACCGGTGATAGTGATGGAGGAAGTAACTGCAATTGCTGTTGTCTCCACAGGGCGTCGCCGTCTCTCTTTTCACACAGACAATAACCACACAGTGAGAAAAGGGAAAAGAAAACGGACTCAATTTTTCATTTTGATAATATTGAATCCCAAATGCAGTATGATTGTATCCTGTATTTCCCTCTCCAGTCCACCAAGTCTCCAATTTTTCTGTCAGGGTGCCCATCAATTACTTATCGTTAGGGGTTTCATCAGGAGTATCAACTATAGCTGTTTGGGTTATTGTTATATGACTATCACAGCAAAGCAGATATTCCACACCTTCATGTTTTGTAGCATTACAAACATATTAAATATATCTATCAATTATATTGTTGAAGGGTTAGTGGTCCTAAAAATTATTGTTATTGAAAAATAATGATAATAATTTCTCACCTCTTTGTTGTTCCAATCCCCTGAGACATTCATTCATCTTCAGAAAACAAATTAAGATATTATATCTTTAATTCTCAATAGACATTGTTGTGGAAAGAAGATTCTGGTCTGCAAAATATTCTAAGTCAAAGTTCTCAAAAAAAAAAAAAAAAAAAGACTAAGTTTGAGATCTCCGATGTCTTTAGGAAAAGCAGTTTATTGTTACAGCAAATTTACACATTACACACCTCCCTTAGCTTATCTACAAAAAGGATCTCAAATCTCTCAGGTGCCCGCCACCAATAAAGTCTCAAAGTCCAGGATAACGTGAAAGTAGGCCGACCAGAATTCCAGCCACAATTCGTTGACAGAGAATGCCTCCAAATACCTGACCCTCTTGATTGATGCCAATACGACGGGCAGAGCTGTCTTTATGGACAGAATTTTTAAAGGTACTAAGTTGAGTGGCTTGAACAAACCTCTCTGCAGACCAGCCAGTACTACAGACAGATTCAAAGAGGGCATGAGAGGGGAGAGGGATGGATTTAATCGCCACGCACCTCTTTGGATGATTAGATTATGCTTCCCGTGCATGTTGCTATCCATTGTGTCATGGTGAGTAGAGATGGCAGCCACCTATACTTTCAGTGTGAAGGGTGACAGCCTACACTGCAGCTTATCCTGAAGGAAGGATAACACAAAACTAATCTGGCAAGTTCGGATGTCTTCTCAGTGAGAAGTGCACCACTCATCGAATAGACTCCATTTCAGGAAATAGACTTGATATAATAGCCTGAGTAATGGTGTTAACCCCTGAAGCGGGTAGGTCATCTAAGTCTTCCGTGCTCTGGCTATGGACCATATGTGGAGGATCCAGAGATGTCAGCGTGGGTGCCAGAGGGTGCAATGTCTCTGTGAGAGGAGGTCCTCCTTCAGGGGAATATGCCAGGCAGGGGCCATCGCGAGGAGTGTGAGTTCGGAAACCTAGGTCCGGCTGGACCAGAAAGACACAATTAACAAGACCTGCTCCTCATTCTCCCTGACTTTTCACAGAGTCACAGTATGTGCGAGTAGGCACACTGGTGGAAACTTATATTAGCTCATGCCCAGGGGCCAACTGTAAGCCAGTGCATCCGTGCCAAGGAACACCCCCGTCAGGAAATAAAACAACTGCCAATGGCGTTTCCAGGAGAAGCAAAAAGGTCGACCTGGGCTTCCTCAAAGCAATCCTATATCAGCTGGATCACACTGGGGTGGAGTCTCCATTCAACCTGTGATGCTAGTTGCCTTTGAGGGTGCATCGGCTGCACAGTTGACCTCGCCCGGAATGTGTGACTCCAGAGAAGCAAACGATGAGCGATTTGAGACATGCGACTGGAGTGTATACCCTCCTATGGTTGATGTAAGCCACCGTTGCCATGCTGTCCATCCTGACCAGCATGTGTTTCTGCTCTAAAACCGGTAAAAAGCAGTGAAGAGCGAGAAGCACTAGCAACAGCTCTAGGCAGTTGATATGCCAATGCAACCAGGGTCTGGTCCACAAACTCGCAGCTGCATGCTCCTTGCACACGTCCCCCCAGCCCATGTTGGAGTCATCCACTGATACGACAACATGCCTGCATACTTGTTCTAGGGACACACCGGCTCATAGAAAAGCAAGATCCGTCCAAGGACTAAGTGTGCAGCAACACAGCGGAGTGACTCCGGGTGTGTGCCTGTGTGCCACGCCCATCTGAAGCAATATGAATATAGCAATATGAAGCAAGCTGAGTGGCGTGACAGTGGCTGTGGATACCATATGCCCCAGGAGCCTCTGAAATACTTTTAGTGAGACCACTATTTTCCTGTTAAGCGTGCTCAGACAGGACAGCACCAGCCTGGCGCAGCTCCATCTAGAGATTCTCTGCACAGGGTAGAGTTTGCTCTTCTTTCAGCTGACCCGAAGCCCCAACTAGTCGAGGTGCCAGAGCACCCTGTCTCTGTGTACAATAAAATGATCCAGAGATGGAGCTAGTATGAGCCAGTCATCAAGATAATTGAGTATGCGAATGCCTGAAACCGAAGGGGCGCTAGGGCACTCTCCGCAAGCTTGGTGAAAACCCGCGGAGACCGAGAGAGCGTTAAGGTGGCAGAGTTTCTACTGCCATGCTCAACCTTCGAACGCAAACCGGGGAAAGGCACGGTATTATGGAAGAATACACAGGAAAGTATGTGCTCTTCAGATTTATTGCTGCAAACCAATCCCGAGGACAGACACATTGGAGTATACATTTCTGCACAGCATCCTAAACGGCATTTTGTGTAACTGATCCTGAATTGGTCTTAGCCCACCACTCTTTTTGGGCACAATGAAGTATGGGCTTTAAAACCTGCACTTCATCTTGGCTGGAGGGAGCGATTCGATTGCATTCTTCGCCAAGAGGACAGCAATCTCCTCTTGTAAGACAGGCGGACAGGAGACTGACCTTTGTGAAATGCACACCTGTGACCTTGGGAGGGCGAATAGCGAGCTGTATCGCGTAGCTAAGTCTGACTTAAATCATAAGCATGTGATCTTCTCAAAATAAACTTATAAAAACTTTACTAAGTGTGTATTGTTGTTTTAATGCTGTAAAGTACATTTGGCAGTTCCCTGGTCGTAATAAGGTGCTATAAAAAAAGTTTATTGATTGATTGATGCAAGATCTCTGGGTGCACACTATAATAGTCTGTGCAATGGATCCATAGCTGGTCAGCTCCACCCAGAGTGTTTTACCTGAGCTGGGAACTGAATACAAATAAAGGCCAATCAGCCACATGTTTTAATTCAAATCAAAGTAAAGCAAAAACGCTTTAAAAGTAATTTTTTTTTTTTTTTTTTTTTGCAACTTGGGACTTAGGATTGTGTTCTTATCTTCTGTGTGTTAAAGAGTTTACAAAACTCTAGAATTGCTTAAAAAGATAAATGCATGTTTGGCATGCTGTCCTGGGAGAAAGCCCTGAGGGTCCTCGAGCCCAGGGCTCCCTCTTGCTTAGCCAAGAGAAAGGGGACTCTGAGCTCAGATACGTCTCAAGAACTCTCCTAAATTAAGCTAAGAGGCATAGGAGTCAGGGTGGATAGGGGGAATTCTTCAGAATGAAGATGGCTAAGCTTGGGACATCAGGTGATATTTGTTTGTTGGAATTCATTATGTGATTTTAATACAGGACCAGCCATGGTCAATCATAAGCATGTGATCCTCTCAAATATATCTTATTTGAGATAAATATTTCACTAATGTGTAATTTTGTTTTAATGTTGTAAAGCACATTGGGTAGTACTGAGTCGTAATAAGATACAATAAAGAAAAGTTGATTGATGCAAGATCTCTGGATGCACACTATAACAAACTGGTCAGTTCCACCCAGAGTTTTTCACCCAAGCTAGGAACCAATTAGACATAAAGGCCAATAAGCCACATGTTTTAATTTATAACATAGTAAAGCAAAAACATTTTTAAAGGTTTTTGCTTTTTAAGGCAAAATAGGATGTGCCCTGTGTCCCACAAACCACTACCTTACAGGACACACCCTAATACTAACTCTAGGTTTTTACCTGGGGTGAACAGACAGCCGGTCCCATATAGTCTAGAAGGTCACTGAAACAAGGTCGTAAAACACATATAGAAAACATTTGTTCACAAGATTTTTGAGAACTGAATCTTGTAGCCTAGTGTTTTTGCTTCAAAATTATGTGAAAATCATCTTGTTTCTTTGCTCACAGAAAACTATTTATTGAATACAATTTTTCTAAGTCACTTTTTGAGTGAAAATGGTCTATGCGAGAAGGTGTGATCTATCATTACTAATGCAGTGATTCACACCCGAGAAGGCAAAGATCTGCACAATGAGCCATCAGACTGGTATGCGACTAAGGCCCCGTTTACACTAGTGTGTTTTAGTTTGAAAACGCATAAGTTTTGCTACGGTTACGCCATCCGTCCACACTACGCCGGAGTTCTCGAGCGCCGAAAACGGAGCTTTTTGAAAACGCTGGAGAGGCCGTTTTCATTCTAAAACGCTGCTGCTCCGTCTCAGTGTGGATGGGGAAAGACGGAGACATCTGAAAACGGAGGCGGGGCTGCAAACGTTCGCCTATCTGATTGGGGCTTTTCCTCAATATTAAGTAGCCCACACACAGTTCAGTCTCGCATCCTCTTCTTGTAAGTTAAGACTTCGCAAGTTTGATCAAGGCTGCAGTCTCCCACTTCTCAGTTTGATATGGAAAACATACCGAGGACACGCGTAAATCTTCAAAGGGAACAGTGTACTTTATAACTTCATTCACATCACCTTGGCTATGTTGTTTCACTTTCTCAACAATAAAATGTAAACATGATTTAAGGAACTGCCTTATTTCTTTTTAATATTAGAAAACTTAACAGACAGCAGAAATGTTGAGGCGTCGTGCTGCATAATATGAGCGTCATCTTCACTGTGTGGATATTTATAACAAAACGGAGCCGATAACAACTGCCTCCTTTCAATTTCAGTGAAAATACGAAACGCACCCTTTTATTTGCTGAATATCAGTTTTAATAATCGATAAGTATAAAAGTATAACATACAATAAGTTTTTTACATTGTAGGAAATAAAGGCAAGCGATCAGTCAATGTACCTGGATTAATCATTAACTTATCTTTGCGCTTAACCAAAACATTTTACCCGTGAACAAGTAACTTAATAGATTCCAATGACCAAAGTCAGGGAATTGGCCTATGTCGTTAGATAAAGACAACAACATGAATGAAATATCACGTTTAGCAAATATAGTGAGATTAGATCCAGCGGGAGATGCGTGATGAGCAGTCCGACAAGCAGAGCTCTCATCTGGGTAGAAATGCTGGAGTGCTTGCCCGAGAGTGTGTGTGTGGTCACGTGATGTGCGTTTTCAGCGTTTTGGTGTGGACGGAGAGCAGTTCAGAAACGCTGGGTAAAACACGAGTGTGGACGCGGATCGTTTTCATTCTACAACGCCGTTTTAAAACTAAAACGTACTAGTGTAAACGGGGCCTAAGAGGGAAGAGTTTCAAGAAAGAATCTGAGGAAAAAATAAGTTTATATTTTTTGTTTGCAGTTTATTTAAAATATATGTCACTATCACACAAAATAACTCGAGATACACTTGTGAGAGTCAGTACACTGAATAAAACTATGTAAACTTACATATAGCAAATCTACTGAAAAAAAAGTTACTTATAAAAACACTTTATAAATAACTTAAGGCATGCACTTGAATTTACACATGAAACATTGTGTACCGAAGACACATTCAGGGCAAAATCAACAGTGTAAATATGAAGTATAAGACAATAAAGGGTGAAAGATCTGTAAAAGCCCAGTGTGCGCATCACATTGTCTTAGCTGTGGTCCAGGTTCATGTACAGGAAGGAATCTCAGAGCCTGTGGAGTCATGCCGCATCAGTCTCTGTTTTCCATGACTGAGTGGGCAACTTATTTGCTTTAGCTTTCTTTGCTACTGATCCTTTACCGCTGTTGTTTTCACATCTGGAAAAAAAAAAAGCAAGCTGATTACAGAAACTACATTGTTAACATCTTTGTAATATTCACTGATACTAGTACTAATTTACCTAATAAACCACATATGAATTATCAACAGAACAGCAGCTGTTTTGTAAACAACTGTCAGTATTTCTTTTTCACAACAGCTTAGCATATTTCATATAGCATAACATGTTATTATATAGGCCTGTGTTTATCATTATACGCTATAAAAGTTATAGGAAACACTGTACAGCAATGAAACTATAATTAGCCTGTAAGGACATATTTCCTGTAAATCATGAAGGTAAGAATAAAAGACTTACTCCTCAGGGATTCTATCCTCCGCTGGGTCTAAACGTTCTTCAAAATGTATGTCTTCTGAAGAGAAAGTAAATTATCCGCCGCTGTCCAGTACCATCCGAAGTGCTTCTTCACTCGTGTAGCGTGTCGTCATTCAAAAGCGCAGAAAATGTAAGTAACTCTATGATGAAGCTTGTCGTTTGATGCCATGTCTCGGGGGGCGTGTACAATTTTACCTTGCTCACCTCAGTTCATTTCTATATTAACAGCACGCTCACCGAAAGGCGGGATCATGTAAGCTGTAATGAGGCGATACAGGAGAATACAATCAAAAAAAGTTGATTGTATGATTGATGCAAGATCTCTGGATGCACACTATAACAGACTGTGCAATGGGCCCGTAGCTTGTCAGTTCCACCCAGAGTGTTTCACCCGAGCTAGGAACCAATTAGACATAAAGGCAAATCAGCCACGTTTTACTTTATTTCACAGTAAAGCAAAAAGACTTTAAAAGTATTTTATTTATTTATTTTTTTTGCAACTTAGGATGTGCCCTGTGTCCCACCCACCACTACCTTACAGGACACACCCTAATCCTAACTCTAGGCTTTTACCTGGGGTGAACTGAAACCCGGTCCAATATATTCCACAAGGCCAAAGTGCACAACAACCGTATCCTCATCAAACGATATTTGTCGATATTTGTCCAGTCAGGATTTTGATATTAGTTTAGACTGTGTCTTTATTTGTGTGTTTGGATTCATCTGATTGGAAGATTATGTGATTGTTAATACGAGACAAGCCATGGTCGATCATAAGCACGAGATCCTCTCAAAATTAGCTTATAAATGCTTCACTAATGTGTGTAATTTTGTTTTAATGCTGTAAAGTACATTGGGGAGTTCCCAGTTGTAATTAGGTGCTATTTAAAAAGTTGATTGATTGATTGATTGATTGATGCACACTATAACAGACAATGGGTGCAATGGGCCCTTAGCTGCTCAGTTCAACCCAGAGTGTTTCACCTGAGCTAGGAACCAATTAGACATAAAGGCCAATCAGCCACATGTTTTAATTTATTTTATAGTAAAGCAAAAACATTTTAAAAGTATTTTGCTGTTTTTTTTTGCAACTTAGGATGTGCCCTGTGTCCCACCCACCACTACCTTACAGGACACACCCTAATCCTAACTCTAGGCTTTTACCTGGGGTGAACAGACGGCCGGTCCCATATATTCCAGAGGGCCAAAGAGCACAACAACATTGTCTTCATCAAACATTGATAGTCGTCCAGTCAGGATTTTGATATTTAGTAGTGCAAAATGCTGTTTTATTGTTCTGCTGATTTATTGACACTCGTTTAGACTGTGTCTTTATTTGTGTGTTTGGATTCATCTGATTGGTAGGTCATGTGATTGTTAATACGAGACAAGCTATGGTCAATCATAAGCAAGTGATCCTCTCAAAATTACCTTATTAATACTTCACTAATGGGTAATTTTGTTTTAATGCAGTAAAGTACATTGGGGAGTTTACCGTTGTAATAAGGTGCTATTAAAAATGTTGATTAATTGGTTGATGCAAGATCTCTAGATGCACACTTAAGCTGCGGTCACATTAGAGTTTGTGTGTGCGAAATTCTGTCGTTCGGCGCTGTGAAAAGAGGCGGGATTAAACAAGATTATTAGGCATTAAAAAAATGAGCGATTGCTCCATGATTTAAATTTCTGTCTAGAGAGGTCATGTTTTGATCCTCGGCTGGTCTCACGCAGTCAAGTGATGCGATTTCGCAGGTCAGAGTTCACCAAGTTTGAACTTTGCACCGCAACAACGTGCGAAACCTAACGCATGACCCTGCGTTTCCGGTCTGACTCATTCGCGTGCGTATGAATAGAAGTCTATGGGAGGAAAAGCCCAGTGTGACTGCAGCTTAAAACAGACTGTGCAATGGGCCTGTAGCTGGTCAGTTCCACCCAGAGTGTTTCACCTGAGCTAGGAACCAATTAGACATAAAGGCCAATCAGCCACATGTTTTAATTTATTTCATAGTAAAACAAAAACACTTTAAAAGTATTTTGCTTTTTTTTTTTTTGCAACTTAGGATGTGCCCTGTGTCCCACCCACCACTACCTTACAGGACACACCCTAATCCTAACTCTAGGCTTTTACCTGGGGTGAACAGACGGCCGGTCCCATATATTCCAGAAAGCCAAAGTGCACAACAACATTGTCTTCAATAAACATTAATAGTCGTTCAGTCAGGATTTTGATATTTAGTAGTGCAAAATGATGCTTTATCGTTCTGTTGATTTATTGACACTAATTACTTCACTAATCTGTAATTTTGTTTTAATGCTGTAAAGTACATTTAGTCCTTAGTTGTAATAAGGTGCTATTAAAAAGTTGATTAATTGATTGATGCAAGATCTCTGGATGCACACTATAACAGACTGTGCAATGGGCCCGTAGCTGGTCAGTTCCACCCAGAGTGTTTCACCCGAGCTAGGAACCAATTAGACATAAAGGCCAATCAGCCACATGTTTTAATTTATTTCATTGTAAAGCAAAAACACTTTGAAAATTTATTTGCTTTTTTTTTTTGCAACTTAGGATGTGCTCTGTGTCCCACCCACCACTACCTTACAGGACACACCCTAATCCTAACTCTAGGCTTTTACCTGGGGTGAACAGACAGCCGGTCCCATATATTCCAGAAAGCCAAAGTGCACAACAACATTGTCTTCATTAAACATTGATAGTTGTTCAGTCAGGATTTTGATATTTAGTAGTGCAAAATGATGCTTTATCGTTCTGTTGATTTATTGACACTAATTACTTCACTAATCTGTATTTTTGTTTTAATGCTGTAAAGTACATTTAGTCCCCAGTTATAATAAGGTGCTATTAAAAAAGTTGATTAATAATTGATGCAAGATCTCTGGATGCACACTATAACGGACTGTGCGATGGGCCCGTAGCTTGTCAGTTCCACCCAGAGTGTTTCACCTGAGCTAGGAACCAATTAGACATAAAGGCCAATCAGCCACATGTTTTAATTTATTTCATAGTAAAGCAAAAACACTTTAAAAAGTATTTTGCTTTTTTTTTTTTTGCAACTTAGGATGTGCCCTGTGTCCCACCCACCACTACCTTACAGGACACACCCTAATCCTAACTCTAGGCTTTTACCTGGGGTGAACAGACAGCCGGTCCCATATATTCCAGAGGGCCAAAGAGCACAACAACCGTGTCCTCATCAAACATTGATAGTCGTCCAGTCAGGATTTTGATATTCAGTAGTGCAAAATGCTGTTTTATTGTTCTGCTGATTTATTGACACTCGTTTAGACTGTGTCTTTATTTGTGTGTTTGGATTCATCTGATTGGTAGGTCATGTGATTGTTAATACGAGACAAGCTATGGTCAATCATAAGCAAGTGATCCTCTCAAAATTACCTTATTAATACTTCACTAATGGGTAATTTTGTTTTAATGCAGTAAAGTACATTGGGGAGTTTACCGTTGTAATAAGGTGCTATTAAAAATGTTGATTAATTGGTTGATGCAAGATCTCTAGATGCACACTTAAGCTGCGGTCACATTAGAGTTTGTGTGTGCGAAATTCTGTCGTTCGGCGCTGTGAAAAGAGGCGGGATTAAACAAGATTATTAGGCATTAAAAAATGAGCGATTGCTCCATGATTTAAATTTCTGTCTAGAGAGGTCATGTTTTGATCCTCGGTTGGTCTCACGCAGTCAAGTGATGCGATTTCGCAGGTCAGAGTTCACCAAGTTTGAACTTTGCACCGCAACAACGTGCGAAACCTAACGCATGACCCTGCGTTTCCGGTCTGACGCATTCGCGTGCGTATGAATAGAAGTCTATGGGAGGAAAAGCCCAGTGTGACTGCAGCTTAAAACAGACTGTGCAATGGGCCTGTAGCTGGTCAGTTCCACCCAGAGTGTTTCACCTGAGCTAGGAACCAATTAGACATAAAGGCCAATCAGCCACATGTTTTAATTTATTTTATAGTAAAACAAAAACACTTTAAAAGTATTTTGCTTTTTTTTTTTTTTGCAACTTAGGATGTGCCCTGTGTCCCACCCACCACTACCTTACAGGACACACCCTAATCCTAACTCTAGGCTTTTACCTGGGGTGAACAGACAGCCGGTCCCATATATTCCAGAAAGCCAAAGTGCACAACAACATTGTCTTCAATAAACATTAATAGTCGTTCAGTCAGGATTTTGATATTTAGTAGTGCAAAATGATGCTTTATCGTTCTGTTGATTTATTGACACTAATTACTTCACTAATCTGTAATTTTGTTTTAATGCTGTAAAGTACATTTAGTCCTTAGTTGTAATAAGGTGCTATTAAAAAGTTGATTAATTGATTGATGCAAGATCTTTGGATGCACACTATAACGGACTGTGCAATGGGCCCGTAGCTGGTCAGTTCCACCCAGAGTGTTTCACCTGAGCTAGGAACCAATTAGACATAAAGGCAAATCAGCCACATGTTTTAATTTATTTCATTGTAAAGCAAAAACACTTTGAAAATTTATTTGCTTTTTTTTTTGCAACTTAGGATGTGCCCTGTGTCCCACCCACCACTACCTTACAGGACACACCCTAATCCTAACTCTAGGCTTTTACCTGGGGTGAACAGACGGCCGGTCCCATATATTCCAGAAAGCCAAAGTGCACAACAACATTGTCTTTAATAAACATTGATAGTTGTTTAGTCAGGATTTTGATATTTAGTAGTGCAAAATGATGCTTTATCGTTCTGTTGATTTATTGACACTAATTACTTCACTAATCTGTAATTTTGTTTTAATGCTGTAAAGTACATTTAGTCCCCAGTTATAATAAGGTGCTATTAAAAAAGTTGATTAATAATTGATGCAAGATCTCTGGATGCACACTATAACGGACTGTGCGATGGGCCCGTAGCTTGTCAGTTCCACCCAGAGTGTTTCACCTGAGCTAGGAACCAATTAGACATAAAGGCCAATCAGCCACATGTTTTAATTTATTTCATAGTAAAGCAAAAACACTTTAAAAAGTATTTTGCTTTTTTTTTTTTTGCAACTTAGGATGTGCCCTGTGTCCCACCCACCACTACCTTACAGGACACACCCTAATCCTAACTCTAGGCTTTTACCTGGGGTGAACAGACAGCCGGTCCCATATATTCCAGAGGGCCAAAGAGCACAACAACCGTGTCCTCATCAAACATTGATAGTCGTCCAGTCAGGATTTTGATATTCAGTAGTGCAAAATGCTGTTTTATTGTTCTGCTGATTTATTGACACTCGTTTAGACTGTGTCTTTATTTGTGTGTTTGGATTCATCTGATTGGTAGGTCATGTGATTGTTAATACGAGACAAGCTATGGTCAATCATAAGCAAGTGATCCTCTCAAAATTACCTTATTAATACTTCACTAATGGGTAATTTTGTTTTAATGCAGTAAAGTACATTGGGGAGTTTACCGTTGTAATAAGGTGCTATTAAAAATGTTGATTAATTGGTTGATGCAAGATCTCTAGATGCACACTTAAGCTGCGGTCACATTAGAGTTTGTGTGTGCGAAATTCTGTCGTTCGGCGCTGTGAAAAGAGGCGGGATTAAACAAGATTATTAGGCATTAAAAAATGAGCGATTGCTCCATGATTTAAATTTCTGTCTAGAGAGGTCATGTTTTGATCCTCGGTTGGTCTCACGCAGTCAAGTGATGCGATTTCGCAGGTCAGAGTTCACCAAGTTTGAACTTTGCACCGCAACAACGTGCGAAACCTAACGCATGACCCTGCGTTTCCGGTCTGACGCATTCGCGTGCGTATGAATAGAAGTCTATGGGAGGAAAAGCCCAGTGTGACTGCAGCTTAAAACAGACTGTGCAATGGGCCTGTAGCTGGTCAGTTCCACCCAGAGTGTTTCACCCGAGCTAGGAACCAATTAGACATAAAGGCCAATCAGCCACGTTTTACTTTAGTTCACAGTAAAGCAAAAACACTTTAAAAGTATTTTGCTTTTTTTTTTTTTTTTGCAACTTAGGATGTGCCCTGTGTCCCACCCACCACTACCTTACAGGACACACCCTAATCCTAACTCTAGGCTTTTACCTGGGGTGAACAGACGGCCGGTCCCATATATTCCAGAAAGCCAAAGTGCACAACAACATTGTCTTCAATAAACATTAATAGTCGTTCAGTCAGGATTTTGATATTTAGTAGTGCAAAATGATGCTTTATCGTTCTGTTGATTTATTGACACTAATTACTTCACTAATCTGTAATTTTGTTTTAATGCTGTAAAGTACATTTAGTCCTTAGTTGTAATAAGGTGCTATTAAAAAGTTGATTAATTGATTGATGCAAGATCTTTGGATGCACACTATAACGGACTGTGCAATGGGCCCGTAGCTGGTCAGTTCCACCCAGAGTGTTTCACCTGAGCTAGGAACCAATTAGACATAAAGGCAAATCAGCCACATGTTTTAATTTATTTCATTGTAAAGCAAAAACACTTTGAAAATTTATTTGCTTTTTTTTTTGCAACTTAGGATGTGCCCTGTGTCCCACCCACCACTACCTTACAGGACACACCCTAATCCTAACTCTAGGCTTTTACCTGGGGTGAACAGACGGCCGGTCCCATATATTCCAGAAAGCCAAAGTGCACAACAACATTGTCTTTAATAAACATTGATAGTTGTTTAGTCAGGATTTTGATATTTAGTAGTGCAAAATGATGCTTTATCGTTCTGTTGATTTATTGACACTAATTACTTCACTAATCTGTAATTTTGTTTTAATGCTGTAAAGTACATTTAGTCCCCAGTTATAATAAGGTGCTATTAAAAAAGTTGATTAATAATTGATGCAAGATCTCTGGATGCACACTATAACGGACTGTGCGATGGGCCCGTAGCTTGTCAGTTCCACCCAGAGTGTTTCACCTGAGCTAGGAACCAATTAGACATAAAGGCCAATCAGCCACATGTTTTAATTTATTTCATAGTAAAGCAAAAACACTTTAAAAAGTATTTTGCTTTTTTTTTTTTTGCAACTTAGGATGTGCCCTGTGTCCCACCCACCACTACCTTACAGGACACACCCTAATCCTAACTCTAGGCTTTTACCTGGGGTGAACAGACAGCCGGTCCCATATATTCCAGAGGGCCAAAAAGCACAACAACCGTGTCCTCATCAAACATTGATAGTCGTCCAGTCAGGATTTTGATATTCAGTAGTGCAAAATGCTGTTTTATTGTTCTGCTGATTTATTGACACTCGTTTAGACTGTGTCTTTATTTGTGTGTTTGGATTCATCTGATTGGTAGGTCATGTGATTGTTAATACGAGACAAGCTATGGTCAATCATAAGCAAGTGATCCTCTCAAAATTACCTTATTAATACTTCACTAATGGGTAATTTTGTTTTAATGCAGTAAAGTACATTGGGGAGTTTACCGTTGTAATAAGGTGCTATTAAAAATGTTGATTAATTGGTTGATGCAAGATCTCTAGATGCACACTTAAGCTGCGGTCACATTAGAGTTTGTGTGTGCGAAATTCTGTTGTTCGGCGCTGTGAAAAGAGGCGGGATTAAACAAGATTATTAGGCATTAAAAAATGAGCGATTGCTCCATGATTTAAATTTCTGTCTAGAGAGGTCATGTTTTGATCCTCGGTTGGTCTCACGCAGTCAAGTGATGCGATTTCGCAGGTCAGAGTTCACCAAGTTTGAACTTTGCACCGCAACAACGTGCGAAACCTAACGCATGACCCTGCGTTTCCGGTCTGACGCATTCGCGTGCGTATGAATAGAAGTCTATGGGAGGAAAAGCCCAGTGTGACTGCAGCTTAAAACAGACTGTGCAATGGGCCTGTAGCTGGTCAGTTCCACCCAGAGTGTTTCACCTGAGCTAGGAACCAATTAGACATAAAGGCCAATCAGCCACGTTTTACTTTAGTTCACAGTAAAGCAAAAACACTTTAAAAGTATTTTGCTTTTTTTTTTTTTTTGCAACTTAGGATGTGCCCTGTGTCCCACCCACCACTACCTTACAGGACACACCCTAATCCTAACTCTAGGCTTTTACCTGGGGTGAACAGACAGCCGGTCCCATATATTCCAGAAAGCCAAAGTGCACAACAACATTGTCTTCAATAAACATTAATAGTCGTTCAGTCAGGATTTTGATATTTAGTAGTGCAAAATGATGCTTTATCGTTCTGTTGATTTATTGACACTAATTACTTCACTAATCTGTAATTTTGTTTTAATGCTGTAAAGTACATTTAGTCCTTAGTTGTAATAAGGTGCTATTAAAAAGTTGATTAATTGATTGATGCAAGATCTTTGGATGCACACTATAACGGACTGTGCAATGGGCCCGTAGCTGGTCAGTTCCACCCAGAGTGTTTCACCTGAGCTAGGAACCAATTAGACATAAAGGCAAATCAGCCACATGTTTTAATTTATTTCATTGTAAAGCAAAAACACTTTGAAAATTTATTTGCTTTTTTTTTTGCAACTTAGGATGTGCCCTGTGTCCCACCCACCACTACCTTACAGGACACACCCTAATCCTAACTCTAGGCTTTTACCTGGGGTGAACAGACGGCCGGTCCCATATATTCCAGAAAGCCAAAGTGCACAACAACATTGTCTTTAATAATCATTGATAGTTGTTTAGTCAGGATTTTGATATTTAGTAGTGCAAAATGATGCTTTATCGTTCTGTTGATTTATTGACACTAATTACTTCACTAATCTGTAATTTTGTTTTAATGCTGTAAAGTACATTTAGTCCCCAGTTATAATAAGGTGCTATTAAAAAAGTTGATTAATAATTGATGCAAGATCTCTGGATGCACACTATAACGGACTGTGCGATGGGCCCGTAGCTTGTCAGTTCCACCCAGAGTGTTTCACCTGAGCTAGGAACCAATTAGACATAAAGGCCAATCAGCCACATGTTTTAATTTATTTCATAGTAAAGCAAAAACACTTTAAAAAGTATTTTGCTTTTTTTTTTTTTGCAACTTAGGATGTGCCCTGTGTCCCACCCACCACTACCTTACAGGACACACCCTAATCCTAACTCTAGGCTTTTACCTGGGGTGAACAGACAGCCGGTCCCATATATTCCAGAGGGCCAAAGAGCACAACAACCGTGTCCTCATCAAACATTGATAGTCGTCCAGTCAGGATTTTGATATTCAGTAGTGCAAAATGCTGTTTTATTGTTCTGCTGATTTATTGACACTCGTTTAGACTGTGTCTTTATTTGTGTGTTTGGATTCATCTGATTGGTAGGTCATGTGATTGTTAATACGAGACAAGCTATGGTCAATCATAAGCAAGTGATCCTCTCAAAATTACCTTATTAATACTTCACTAATGGGTAATTTTGTTTTAATGCAGTAAAGTACATTGGGGAGTTTACCGTTGTAATAAGGTGCTATTAAAAATGTTGATTAATTGGTTGATGCAAGATCTCTAGATGCACACTTAAGCTGCAGTCACATTAGAGTTTGTGTGTGCGAAATTCTGTCGTTCGGCGCTGTGAAAAGAGGCGGGATTAAACAAGATTATTAGGCATTAAAAAATGAGCGATTGCTCCATGATTTAAATTTCTGTCTAGAGAGGTCATGTTTTGATCCTCGGTTGGTCTCACGCAGTCAAGTGATGCGATTTCGCAGGTCAGAGTTCACCAAGTTTGAACTTTGCACCGCAACAACGTGCGAAACCTAACGCATGACCCTGCGTTTCCGGTCTGACGCATTCGCGTGCGTATGAATAGAAGTCTATGGGAGGAAAAGCCCAGTGTGACTGCAGCTTAAAACAGACTGTGCAATGGGCCTGTAGCTGGTCAGTTCCACCCAGAGTGTTTCACCTGAGCTAGGAACCAATTAGACATAAAGGCCAATCAGCCACATGTTTTAATTTATTTTATAGTAAAACAAAAACACTTTAAAAGTATTTTGCTTTTTTTTTTTTTTTGCAACTTAGGATGTGCCCTGTGTCCCACCCACCACTACCTTACAGGACACACCCTAATCCTAACTCTAGGCTTTTACCTGGGGTGAACAGACGGCCGGTCCCATATATTCCAGAAAGCCAAAGTGCACAACAACATTGTCTTCAATAAACATTAATAGTCGTTCAGTCAGGATTTTGATATTTAGTAGTGCAAAATGATGCTTTATCGTTCTGTTGATTTATTGACACTAATTACTTCACTAATCTGTAATTTTGTTTTAATGCTGTAAAGTACATTTAGTCCTTAGTTGTAATAAGGTGCTATTAAAAAGTTGATTAATTGATTGATGCAAGATCTTTGGATGCACACTATAACGGACTGTGCAATGGGCCCGTAGCTGGTCAGTTCCACCCAGAGTGTTTCACCTGAGCTAGGAACCAATTAGACATAAAGGCAAATCAGCCACATGTTTTAATTTATTTCATTGTAAAGCAAAAACACTTTGAAAATTTATTTGCTTTTTTTTTTGCAACTTAGGATGTGCCCTGTGTCCCACCCACCACTACCTTACAGGACACACCCTAATCCTAACTCTAGGCTTTTACCTGGGGTGAACAGACGGCCGGTCCCATATATTCCAGAAAGCCAAAGTGCACAACAACATTGTCTTTAATAAACATTGATAGTTGTTTAGTCAGGATTTTGATATTTAGTAGTGCAAAATGATGCTTTATCGTTCTGTTGATTTATTGACACTAATTACTTCACTAATCTGTAATTTTGTTTTAATGCTGTAAAGTACATTTAGTCCCCAGTTATAATAAGGTGCTATTAAAAAAGTTGATTAATAATTGATGCAAGATCTCTGGATGCACACTATAACGGACTGTGCGATGGGCCCGTAGCTTGTCAGTTCCACCCAGAGTGTTTCACCTGAGCTAGGAACCAATTAGACATAAAGGCCAATCAGCCACATGTTTTAATTTATTTCATAGTAAAGCAAAAACACTTTAAAAAGTATTTTGCTTTTTTTTTTTTTGCAACTTAGGATGTGCCCTGTGTCCCACCCACCACTACCTTACAGGACACACCCTAATCCTAACTCTAGGCTTTTACCTGGGGTGAACAGACAGCCGGTCCCATATATTCCAGAGGGCCAAAGAGCACAACAACCGTGTCCTCATCAAACATTGATAGTCGTCCAGTCAGGATTTTGATATTCAGTAGTGCAAAATGCTGTTTTATTGTTCTGCTGATTTATTGACACTCGTTTAGACTGTGTCTTTATTTGTGTGTTTGGATTCATCTGATTGGTAGGTCATGTGATTGTTAATACGAGACAAGCTATGGTCAATCATAAGCAAGTGATCCTCTCAAAATTACCTTATTAATACTTCACTAATGGGTAATTTTGTTTTAATGCAGTAAAGTACATTGGGGAGTTTACCGTTGTAATAAGGTGCTATTAAAAATGTTGATTAATTGGTTGATGCAAGATCTCTAGATGCACACTTAAGCTGCAGTCACATTAGAGTTTGTGTGTGCGAAATTCTGTCGTTCGGCGCTGTGAAAAGAGGCGGGATTAAACAAGATTATTAGGCATTAAAAAATGAGCGATTGCTCCATGATTTAAATTTCTGTCTAGAGAGGTCATGTTTTGATCCTCGGTTGGTCTCACGCAGTCAAGTGATGCGATTTCGCAGGTCAGAGTTCACCAAGTTTGAACTTTGCACCGCAACAACGTGCGAAACCTAACGCATGACCCTGCGTTTCCGGTCTGACGCATTCGCGTGCGTATGAATAGAAGTCTATGGGAGGAAAAGCCCAGTGTGACTGCAGCTTAAAACAGACTGTGCAATGGGCCTGTAGCTGGTCAGTTCCACCCAGAGTGTTTCACCTGAGCTAGGAACCAATTAGACATAAAGGCCAATCAGCCACGTTTTACTTTAGTTCACAGTAAAGCAAAAACACTTTAAAAGTATTTTGCTTTTTTTTTTTTTTTGCAACTTAGGATGTGCCCTGTGTCCCACCCACCACTACCTTACAGGACACACCCTAATCCTAACTCTAGGCTTTTACCTGGGGTGAACAGACAGCCGGTCCCATATATTCCAGAAAGCCAAAGTGCACAACAACATTGTCTTCAATAAACATTAATAGTCGTTCAGTCAGGATTTTTATATTTAGTAGTGCAAAATGATGCTTTATCGTTCTGTTGATTTATTGACACTAATTACTTCACTAATCTGTAATTTTGTTTTAATGCTGTAAAGTACATTTAGTCCTTAGTTGTAATAAGGTGCTATTAAAAAGTTGATTAATTGATTGATGCAAGATCTTTGGATGCACACTATAACGGACTGTGCAATGGGCCCGTAGCTGGTCAGTTCCACCCAGAGTGTTTCACCTGAGCTAGGAACCAATTAGACATAAAGGCAAATCAGCCACATGTTTTAATTTATTTCATTGTAAAGCAAAAACACTTTGAAAATTTATTTGCTTTTTTTTTTGCAACTTAGGATGTGCCCTGTGTCCCACCCACCACTACCTTACAGGACACACCCTAATCCTAACTCTAGGCTTTTACCTGGGGTGAACAGACGGCCGGTCCCATATATTCCAGAAAGCCAAAGTGCACAACAACATTGTCTTTAATAAACATTGATAGTTGTTTAGTCAGGATTTTGATATTTAGTAGTACAAAATGATGCTTTATCGTTCTGTTGATTTATTGACACTAATTACTTCACTAATCTGTAATTTTGTTTTAATGCTGTAAAGTACATTTAGTCCCCAGTTATAATAAGGTGCTATTAAAAAAGTTGATTAATAATTGATGCAAGATCTCTGGATGCACACTATAACGGACTGTGCGATGGGCCCGTAGCTTGTCAGTTCCACCCAGAGTGTTTCACCTGAGCTAGGAACCAATTAGACATAAAGGCCAATCAGCCACATGTTTTAATTTATTTCATAGTAAAGCAAAAACACTTTAAAAAGTATTTTGCTTTTTTTTTTTTTGCAACTTAGGATGTGCCCTGTGTCCCACCCACCACTACCTTACAGGACACACCCTAATCCTAACTCTAGGCTTTTACCTGGGGTGAACAGACAGCCGGTCCCATATATTCCAGAGGGCCAAAGAGCACAACAACCGTGTCCTCATCAAACATTGATAGTCGTCCAGTCAGGATTTTGATATTCAGTAGTGCAAAATGCTGTTTTATTGTTCTGCTGATTTATTGACACTCGTTTAGACTGTGTCTTTATTTGTGTGTTTGGATTCATCTGATTGGTAGGTCATGTGATTGTTAATACGAGACAAGCTATGGTCAATCATAAGCAAGTGATCCTCTCAAAATTACCTTATTAATACTTCACTAATGGGTAATTTTGTTTTAATGCAGTAAAGTACATTGGGGAGTTTACCGTTGTAATAAGGTGCTATTAAAAATGTTGATTAATTGGTTGATGCAAGATCTCTAGATGCACACTTAAGCTGCAGTCACATTAGAGTTTGTGTGTGCGAAATTCTGTCGTTCGGCGCTGTGAAAAGAGGCGGGATTAAACAAGATTATTAGGCATTAAAAAATGAGCGATTGCTCCATGATTTAAATTTCTGTCTAGAGAGGTCATGTTTTGATCCTCGGTTGGTCTCACGCAGTCAAGTGATGCGATTTCGCAGGTCAGAGTTCACCAAGTTTGAACTTTGCACCGCAACAACGTGCGAAACCTAACGCATGACCCTGCGTTTCCGGTCTGACGCATTCGCGTGCGTATGAATAGAAGTCTATGGGAGGAAAAGCCCAGTGTGACTGCAGCTTAAAACAGACTGTGCAATGGGCCTGTAGCTGGTCAGTTCCACCCAGAGTGTTTCACCTGAGCTAGGAACCAATTAGACATAAAGGCCAATCAGCCACATGTTTTAATTTATTTTATAGTAAAACAAAAACACTTTAAAAGTATTTTGCTTTTTTTTTTTTTTTTGCAACTTAGGATGTGCCCTGTGTCCCACCCACCACTACCTTACAGGACACACCCTAATCCTAACTCTAGGCTTTTACCTGGGGTGAACAGACAGCCGGTCCCATATATTCCAGAAAGCCAAAGTGCACAACAACATTGTCTTCAATAAACATTAATAGTCGTTCAGTCAGGATTTTGATATTTAGTAGTGCAAAATGATGCTTTATCGTTCTGTTGATTTATTGACACTAATTACTTCACTAATCTGTAATTTTGTTTTAATGCTGTAAAGTACATTTAGTCCCCAGTTATAATAAGGTGCTATTAAAAAGTTGATTAATTGATTGATGCAAGATCTTTGGATGCACACTATAACGGACTGTGCAATGGGCCCGTAGCTGGTCAGTTCCACCCAGAGTGTTTCACCTGAGCTAGGAACCAATTAGACATAAAGGCCAATCAGCCACATGTTTTAATTTATTTCATTGTAAAGCAAAAACACTTTGAAAATTTATTTGCTTTTTTTTTTTGCAACTTAGGATGTGCCCTGTGTCCCACCCACCACTACCTTACAGGACACACCCTAATCCTAACTCTAGGCTTTTACCTGGGGTGAACAGACGGCCGGTCCCATATATTCCAGAAAGCCAAAGTGCACAACAACATTGTCTTCAATAAACATTAATAGTCGTTCAGTCAGGATTTTGATATTTAGTAGTGCAAAATGATGCTTTATCGTTCTGTTGATTTATTGACACTAATTACTTCACTAATCTGTAATTTTGTTTTAATGCTGTAAAGTACATTTAGTCCTTAGTTGTAATAAGGTGCTATTAAAAAGTTGATTAATTGATTGATGCAAGATCTTTGGATGCACACTATAACGGACTGTGCAATGGGCCCGTAGCTGGTCAGTTCCACCCAGAGTGTTTCACCTGAGCTAGGAACCAATTAGACATAAAGGCCAATCAGCCACGTTTTACTTTAGTTTACAGTAAAGCAAAAACACTTTAAAAGTATTTTGCTTTTTTTTTTTTTTGCAACTTAGGATGTGCCCTGTGTCCCACCCACCACTACCTTACAGGACACACCCTAATCCTAACTCTAGGCTTTTACCTGGGGTGAACAGACAGCCGGTCCCATATATTCCAGAAAGCCAAAGTGCACAACAACATTGTCTTTAATAAACATTAATAGTCGTTCAGTCAGGATTTTGATATTTAGTAGTGCAAAATGATGCTTTATCGTTCTGTTGATTTATTGACACTAATTACTTCACTAATCTGTAATTTTGTTTTAATGCTGTAAAGTACATTTAGTCCTTAGTTGTAATAAGGTGCTATTAAAAAGTTGATTAATTGATTGATGCAAGATCTTTGGATGCACACTATAACGGACTGTGCAATGGGCCCGTAGCTGGTCAGTTCCACCCAGAGTGTTTCACCTGAGCTAGGAACCAATTAGACATAAAGGCAAATCAGCCACATGTTTTAATTTATTTCATAGTAAAGCAAAAACACTTTAAAAGTATTTTGCTTTTTTTTTTTTTTTGCAACTTAGGATGTGCCCTGTGTCCCACCCACCACTACCTTACAGGACACACCCTAATCCTAACTCTAGGCTTTTACCTGGGGTGAACAGACAGCCGGTCCCATATATTCCAGAAAGCCAAAGTGCACAACAACATTGTCTTCATCAAACATTGATAGTCGTCCGGTCAGGATTTTGATATTTAGTAGTGCAAAATGCTGTGTTATCGTTCTGTTGATTTATTGACACTAATTACTTCACTAATCTGTAATTTTGTTTTAATGCTGTAAAGTACATTTAGTCCCCAGTTGTAATAAGGTGCTATTAAAAAAGTTGAGTAATTGATTGATGCAAGATCTCTGGATGCACACTATAACGGACTGTGCGATGGGCCCGTAGCTGGTCAGTTCCACCCAGAGTGTTTCACCCGAGCTAAGAACCAATTAGACATAAAGGCCAATCAGCCACATGTTTTAATTTATTTCATAGTAAAGCAAAAACACTTTAAAAGTATTTTGCTTTTTTTTGGCAACTTAGGATGTGCCCTGTGTCCCACCCACCACTACCTTACAGGACACACCCTAATCCTAACTCAAGGTTTTTACCTGGGGTGAACAGACAGCCGGTCCCATATATTCCAGAAGCAGATAATTAGTTTAAATTCAAAGAAGTTATTGAAAAATAAATTACAAAATACAAAAATACAACTTAATTAGAAAAATTATAAAATAATTAAAATTTAATAGGAGAGCTAATAATTTTTACTTTGACTGTATACATGTGTAATACATACATACAAACATATGTGTGTGTGTGTGGTGTGTGTGTGTGTGTGTGTGTGTGTGTGTGTGAAATTTCATTTAAAATCTTACTTGTTTGTGACTTCTCTACCTTCTGCCACAGTCTGCCATCCTCTTCTTTGTGAAGTCGTTGCAGAAGTCATGATGTCCTGGATGTCTTGAAGGTTTGACACTTAAACATTTATTTTAATCGACCTTTGGTTAACTTTCCACACAGAAACACCTCCTCATTCTCATATCATCCTGTTAAGACATTTCTTTTCTACCACCAGAGATGGCAAGCATACTTTAATATCTCCTCACATGAATGAAAGTCAGACCAGTGTCTGGAACTTCAGGAAACCTGCAACCTTTATCTTTCTGTTTAGGTTTTTCCACTCATCACCGAAATTTCAGGAATATTTAATTTTGCTTTTAATCCCAACATGTCTCAAGGTAATCCACTTATTTTAGGTTCAGTTTATGGCTGATAATATTTAGGCTATTAGCAAGATACTGATGCTGAATATGTAGTTACCGTGACTGTCTGCGTATATAGAGCCAATGTAATGCAAACACCTGAAAAATACTACAGTAATTTACTGTAAAACACAACTATATTGTATAATTTATAAGTTTAGTGAAGCTATTATAGGCCTACTCTGTATTTAGACTACAACTCTGTACTATCATAATTTATCATAACCATCTCATAAAACAGAAAGAGGTTGAGATTTTATAATTATATTTTGTATATATAGTATATATACTAACATTTGCTAATGATACTTGATTTTACAAATGAAAAGCTGTTGTACAACACCAATAGTTTCATTGGTTTTTAAAGCTTTTTGGATCTTCAAATCATTAAAACATCAAATATGTTTTACAAAACTAAGAATTTTCCCATAAATCTATCATGTATAACTGAAAATGAGAGAATCTCAGCTTTAAGTTTTTGGTATAGGGCACATAGTCTGCAAGATAAGGTAGTATTACTCCACCTTTTGGCTTAAAATGTAATTTACTGTTTTTGTCTCAGAGATTATCACACTAACGTTACATAAAAAGACTAATGTGCACCTTACGATCACGACTAAAATTAAGATATTGTGGGTGTTTTAAGTGAAATTGCAATTTTCATTTAAACCTTTAAATATTTCTTAAAATAAATGTAAACAGTTTAATATGTGGTCTTAGATCAGCTGAATTTCACATTATATACTAAATATATGCTAATATACTGAGTTAAAGGCTTCAATTAGAGGCGGTACCAGACCCCTGTCTAGAACCGCCTCTGATTGAAGCCTTTAACTCATATAACTAGTTTGTGTTTTGTGGCTTGTGCAGTTACTTGTTGTTGATTCCTTCTGCGAATGTGATGGTCTCTTCTTCCTGAAAGCCAGAATATGCTGCAGAAATCTGCTCCTGAAGCTGTTTAGTCGACGTTTTTCACTCTTTCCTGCAGCTTTGGTTTCTCATCTCGAACCACACCCAGTTCTTCCATGATGTCATCAAGGCTGACATTCCAAGCTCTTTGCTGAAGCTGATTGGCTGAGTGTGTTAATTGTTTATTTTTAATTACATGGCCAGATTCTGATTGGCTGGAGCGTGTGCATTATTTTCGCTGAAATCCATTGGTTGAAATGACAGGTAGTTCCAGTCAGTTTTCATCACAGTTCAAAATAAATGCGCTTCTCCTAAACGTTTCTCGCACGTGCTGGCACTGCACAGGAAACTGGGGACTGTTAGTGGCGGAGGGGAAATCCGCAAAATTAGAAAAATACTCCTAATTACGCCACAAAACCCAGTTTTATTAGATTTAAAGCGAGAATATAGTTATAGTCAGTTTATGTATAAGGATAGCAAGTTTCATAATGTGTTGTTCTCTTACATTTGCCACATTTCCCTTCATATTAAACAACAAAGATTTCTGAAACAGGCTTTGGCTGCTTTCTCTTGAGAATGCAATACGTGCTTTTGAACTAGTGTTTCATAAGATACAGCTTTGTGATTGTTTTATTTCATGTATATCTTAATTAGCTCGGTAAAGTTAGGTTTTGGTTTGATATTCGCCGGACATTCGCGCACACAGTTTTAGGGATCATCTGCGAATTACATTGACAGAACCAAAACGCACAGTAGAGCAAAGAAGAGAAAAGCTTTTCTAGAAGATTCCAGTAAATGGTTAGAGGCCAGACTGATTCACTACAGGTAACAAGGCTACTATACCTCTAACTATATGGTACATACAAAAACAGAAATAGGCAATATTTCATGTCATAAGCATACACATTAGCTAAAGAAATTAAATGGTATTTTCTCACATTTTCCCCTTCATGTATGGATACATCACACAGATATATAGGAAAAATATTTACAGTATTTCACGTAGATGCAAGCTTCTTGTTCTAAGGTGTGCTCACATTCGTCTCACTTTAGTACAAAGTCACCACAAGAAATGGCATCTTTTTAAAGGGGATGTGTCACGCAACCTTCATGAAATGTAAGCCCCCCTTGTGTCATGAATGAGCAGTAATAAAAAGGGAGGAATTCTTGGAGGATTAAGAGCCCATTTCATGTACAGAATGTCACCAATAAAGCTAATTACCTTGTCACATCCCAGCATCTTTGAATTTTTCTCCTCTCCCTTAAAGGGTCAAGATAGAGAGCCCTCCTCTCTTGTGGGGCAATGACCTTAATATGCCATTGTTAATATGTTATATGTTCACAAAGTAAAGACATGAAACATCTACCCACAACTCATAGAAACAAAAGCAGTGCTTCAATCTTTGTGTGTGTGTGTGTGTGTGTGTGTGTGTGTGTGTGTGTGTGTGTGTGTAACAACATAAAAGTTATTAAAGGTAATTGCTGTCACAACTAATAAATTGTGGCGTCAATGTACAGTGATGCCAGTCATTAATGATTCCCAGATTTAGCAAAAAACATTAGTAGTTACCATAGCAACAGCTTTGAGTGACAGTTGTCGGAGCCTTCCTTTCTCTGTAGTGTGAGGACATGTTCAACAGCTGCTAAACTCCACCTGCCATTGTTGAGGTCCTTCATAAACCAAGTGGATGCACGAGCTGAAGAAACTTGAATTTGTTTGTGAAAATCTTAGGCTTTTATTGGAGGTGAATTACAGAAGTCAACACTTTAAATTACAAACAAACTTTTTTAATGTGCATACTGGAATTTGTTTGGTAAAATAGTTTCCAGTGGAGTTTATACACATTTTTTCATATAGAATAAAAACTTTATCCTACTCAGATATGTGCAGAGCTTTTTATGCACATTTTAAAAAGTTAAGCGCATCTCGATGTTTCCATCAATCATTATTTCATGTGCATATCCAAAATGCACATAAAATAGGTGGATGGAAACATAGCTAGTGATAGTAATCTTCACGTCATTATCAATCCTATGATCCCCTGCGCTTCAAAGTTTAAAGGGAAGGGCGCACTCACATTTTACCAGATCTGGCTCTTCATACTTGGCGATGTCTCATATCGACATCGATACGAGCAGGCAAAAGATCCGAACATAAATAAATAAATCATTCATTCGACTCTTTCCTTTAGGAATCAATAGTTTTAAACACGGTGCACTTTCAGATTTAAACCTCAGCTGGATGTTTTCTTTCAGTTTTCAATAATTTTCAAATTCCCCTAATAGGTGCTCTTAAAAGAGTGCAATAACGAGGTGAACAAAACAAAACATGATTTATGGTAATTGCTAAAACTGACAGTAATTTTAAGTTAACATTTAAATATATACCTAACAATAATGACAATGATAATAATATGTCCTTTTGCTTTTCATAAAACATAAAAACTTATTTTGTTCAAAACTAGATAAAAAAAACTTTACTGCCACCTAGTGGAATAAAATAAAACCTTTAGAAAGAACATGAACTAAAAATATCGTAAATAAGTCAAATAAAGCCTTAAAATGCAATGAAGAAAAATATGCAATATCCTATATATGTATAGTAAAATTGGGAGGGTTTTCTGTAAAATAATACTATATTTATCAATATACATCAACGTGGGCACTCCTCTGACCTGTCTCCCTTTTAGCTTTTTTACTGTAAAAATTTACAAAATTAGTACAATAATATACATCTCACAACAATTAGGAGCGAAATAAAAATGGGAGAAGTTATATTAGTTTTACAATCAAAAAAATAAACAGATGCCAGGGGTACAATAAATAAAATAAATATAAATAGATAAGATAATAATAATAAAACATCTATTTAATTAAATTAAATTTACATATGTTTTTTTTAGCTTTTCTGTTTCTAATGTTACATATTGTAGTACCATATTGTTTGATCTCCTTTATAAAATGTTCACAATTTGGCTTAGCTTTGGCCCATTTCTTGACATGAACATGGTATTTTCCAAGTTATATTATTAGCTGTATAGAACATAAGCGGTACTTTTTGAATCAATTCTATTTTGTACTAAAGCAAATATGACATCATACAATCCAGTTTGTATTAGTGTACCAAATGTCCTTGAAACAGTTAGAAACATCAATCTAAAATAATCTTGAGTGTACACATTGAAAAACAGATGAGTAGCAGGTTCTTAAACAATGCCACAAAAATCACAAGACTATTTCTCTATCCACTTCAACCCCGCTTTCAGCTTTTTAAAATAACTTTTTATTGAATATAAAATAGTCGAACCTCGGCTCAGTTGGCGTTTCTGTGTGGAGTTTGCATGTTCTCCCTGCCTTCGTGTGGGTTTCCTCCGGGTACTCCGGTTTCCCCCACAGTCCAAAGACATGCGGTACAGGTTAATTGGGTAGGCTAAATTATCCGTAGTGTATGAGTGTGTGTGTGAATGTGTGTGTGGATGTTTCCCAGAGATGGGTTGCGGCTGGAAGGGCATCCGCTGCGGATTAATAAAGGGACTAAGCCGACAAGAAAATAAATGAATAAATAAAAATAGCATCACTAACACATCAATAACAAAAAATTAGGAAATAAGAAAAAGAAAAAAAAAAACTTAACAAAGCCTTAATCATTAAGAAAAAACTATCATAAGCTTTAAGAAACATTATTCTTATTATTATTATTAATAATAAGCTTAAGAGATTCAATATTGAATGAAATTTCAGCAAGAAAAGTATTAAATCTAGGTATTGTCTTTAGGGAACTTATTTTTGTGTATAAAAAAATTACAGTATTACACAAAAAATTAACAATACGATCAAGAGCATGATCATTACCGGAGAAATACAGAAATATATCTTTTATAGACAAATTTAAATCATATTTAAATAAGGACAATAAATAAATTTTAAAAATGTTGTTCCAAAGTAGTTTAACGTGAATGCAACTTCATGTATATTGCAGAAAGTACATAAATTAGATATATCAAAATAATTAGCAATTTGGGAGTTTGTAGGATATACATTATGCAACATCTTACAGTGTATCACTCTTATTTTGTTGGATATGCTGAACTTTTCAGGTAATAACCACGCTCTCTTCCTTTGAACGCTGTCAGAAAAATTGGTCCAGAAAGGGAGGTATAGTAATGTAACAATCGTCTGACATGTGTTGTCACATTTATTATAAAAAAAAGACACTCCATCCAAAAAAGTTTAGGCATAATTGTTTTCCTCTCATTAAAGTAAAGAAATATTTAAAATAAATGCACATAACCTGGTGACAAGCTCTTTATAACACAATTGAAGGATTTGGCTGGCAGAGGAAAATTATAAAATGTCATAAATTCTCCATATTCCAGAATATTGACATCATTTTTAAATAAGTCCAAAACAAAAAACTCTTTCGAACCACCAATCGATAAAAAAAGGTTTCCCAGGAATTAAGAAGTTACCTTTCAGTTTTATAATGTTACTTCCTGAGCGCCATCTCGTGTCATTAGTACCACGTGACTGCAAACAACCTATTGATTGCGCATGTCTGCGATTGACACTGATTTTTAGGCCATAAAATAAAATTAAGTAATTACTCCAAGAATAATTTTTTATATATATTTTAATGTAAAACTATTAAAATATATTAATGCGTATGTTATTTATTATGCTTACGTTACATGCGAGGACAGGTATCTAAATTAGCGGTTTTTGAAATTAAGTTGCCATAGCAACGCGTGTTATAATTTGACATTTGACTCGATATATAAACACGCGAAACCATCTCACGCTGTTGGTTGAGAGACGAGGCGAACTCAGAGACTTTTGGAGAGGATTTCTGTGCAATACTGCGAATATTCAAGAGCCCGGAGGATTTCTGACAGGAGACTTTTATTGCAGAAGGAGATCGGAGGATTTTATCTTTGAATAGTTTCTTTCTTTTTTCGAAAAAAAAGTCCAGATTATTTCTCAGGACAGTTCTTTTGTTGTGCTTTTGTATTTTTATGGTTTAATTTGTGCTCTTTTTATTTTCCATTTTATTATTTATTCATTTATTTTATTTTAATATTTATTTCTTTTTGTTTGTTTTTCTTTAAGTTGGAGTTTGAGGCTGTTCATGGCGGAGATGGGTGAAAGACGAGGTGAGTATTTAAAATCTTTCATTTTCTTTATTATTGGCATGCTATGTTCTACAATGTTTCACTAAATGTAAAAACTATGTCCAAGTTAATTCACTTAATTTTAATTTATTTGCTGTAAACTGATCAAATGTATTCATCCTACTTTATTAAAATAAATGCCTCTTCATTATAAAACTAATATTAAACAACAACAAAAGAAATCCAAATCTTTTAAAATCTGACTAAAACACATCTTATTGCTTAAACAGTTTCACTGTTGAGTGTTTGCTGTGTGTGATTTGTCTTTTAGCCTCAGGCCGCTCCAGATCCAGGAGTGTTGCTTTCACTCAGACAGCAGCTCTGGACATAGGCACACATGATGGCACCGCTGAGCTTCCTAGTCATTTGGCTCCTCTGCCTTCCCAGTTGGCTGAGTCTGTCTCCACCGACCAGAGAAATAAGAAGAGGAAGTGGCAGA
The DNA here is from genome assembly GCF_052040795.2 of Danio rerio. Classification (NCBI taxonomy): domain Eukaryota; kingdom Metazoa; phylum Chordata; class Actinopteri; order Cypriniformes; family Danionidae; genus Danio; species Danio rerio. Next base: position 9,855,648 of record NC_141032.1, read on the forward strand.
GCGACAGCCAGCAAACGCAGTCCACCTCGTCCAGGAGACCGGCCAAGCGCTCTCGCAGAGGTCAGCACACACTCATCTTCTTGTTATGACTCTTCTTGTTATGACAAATCTGAAATGATTTGTCATCAAAGACCCTGCAGCAATTCTTGTGCTCCTCTGTGTTGCAGACTTGTATATGAAGGGCCCCTTGCTGGGACGCGGTGGATTCGGCTCAGTGTTTGCTGGGATCCGCAGGTCTGATGGACTGCCAGTAAGACGTTTTCTTCCCTCCTTCATTCAGAAATGTTGCTGTCAGTAAATGTTAAATGAGGCAGGTGTGATTTACTGTGCTTTTACTATCTGCAGGTGGCCATCAAGTACGTGTGTAAGGACCGGACGCAGAGGAGACTGAAAGTTGTAAGTCCCCGTGTGAATCTGTTGTGCTTGATTCAGTGCTGGATGTAATGGAGTTGTTCGTCCTGCAGGAAGGTCAGGGTCGGCTGCCGCTGGAGGTGGCCTTGATGACCCGCGTCACTTCAGCTCCTGCCTGCCCCAGTGTCCTGCAGCTGCTGGACTGGTTTGACCGTCCCAGACGCTACGTCCTGATCCTGGAGCGTCCGGCTCCATGCCAAGATCTCCAGAGTTTCTGTGAGGAGAACGGCTGTCTGGACGAGCGTCTAGCCAGAGAAGTGCTGGTGCAGTTGATCGCGGCGCTGAAACACTGCGAGAGCCGCGGCGTCCTGCACCGGGATGTCAAACCAGAGAACCTGCTGATCTCCACAGAGTCCCAGGACATCAAGCTGCTGGACTTCGGCTGTGGAGATCTGCTGAAGCGTTCGGCCTACAAATACTTTGCAGGTGGGTTTGGGTTGCGAACGAAAGCATTCTGTGGATGTTTGTGAACTTGTGATGAGCATTTTGAGTGTGTTTGTGGTCTTCTTGTGTCTCTCAGGCACTCCTGCATACGCTCCTCCTGAGTGGTTTAGCAGACAGCGCTATAATGCCACTCCAGCTACAGTGTGGTCAGTAGGAGTGACCCTCTACAACATCCTGTGTGACCGTTTCCCCTTCAGAGGCGCACAGAGGGTCACGTCCAGAAGCACACTGCACTTTACTAGGAATCTGTCAACAGGTAAGAGATTCAGACACAGATGGAGACGGTGTTTCAGCGAGCAGAAGTGTGTTGTTGTGGGTTTCTGAAGACGGTGTTGTGTGTTCAGAGTGCCGTCAGCTGATTGGCTGGTGTCTCAGTGCATCGCCAGCTGATCGGCCCACTTTAAATGACATTGAGCGCCATGCCTGGTTGCACTGCACAGGTGGCTAGTGACATCACACTTACCTGAATGCTGCAGTCATGGCTTGAGTTGCATTGTCTTGATGAGTGTAGATAAACACTGTCAATGATTTGTAGAGGGAGAGCAGGAGTAGCAGAGGAACTGAGGAGAGCAGATCCTGAACTTCCTCTGCTGCCTCGTTGAGGCTCTGTGTGAAGCTAGAGGAGCTGAAGACGCACACACTAGCTAGTTTACAGTAGACACAAGTGAAGTTTCTAGAGGATGAGGTAAACTAACATAATATGCTTTGATATGAGAACAGGAATAGGAACAAATGAATAAGAAATATTTTTAAAATGTATTCTGTTTAAGAATAAAACCTATTTTATACCCAATGACAGCAGTTTCTTTGTCTTTACTGCTTTCAGTAAAATATACTGTAAATGTTCAAACCTACTTTTAATGGCCAGTAAACTTTGTTTAATGTAGCAAAACATAGCATCTACCAATATGTTATTACATGAGATAACTGAATGCCTTTTAATATAGTTAATTAAACATTTAACAAATTCTTATTATTGCCAATATGTAATGTGTTATTAACGTAAAATACACAAACATCTTTTTATGATTTTATTTTAGCCATTACGTCACTGAACAACTGAGGACAGAAAGGTTAAATGCCAAAGAAAGTCTAATTTATTCTATGATTTACAAAAACAGACATATGAATCAAAATAGTAACACTATAACTGCCTACCTAGGCAGCATCATCAACCAGCAGGGTGGAACTGATAAAGACATTAAGGCAAGAATCGGCGAAGCAAGAGCTGCTTTCATCCAGCTTAAGAACATTTGGGCTTCGAGAGAACTTACCATGACCACGAAGATCCGCCTGTTTAACTCTAATGTGAAATCAGTATTGTTGTACGGGGCAGAGACCTGGAGGATAACCAAAGCTTCCACCCGAAAGATCCAAACATTCATCAACACCTGTCTCAGAAAGATTCTGCACATTCGCTGGCCTGACACGATCAGTAACACCGACCTATGGAGAAGGACCTGTCAACCTCCGATAGAAACAGAAATCTGGAAGCGAAGATGGGGTTGGATAGGGCACACCCTTCGCAAACCACCAACTAGCATCACCAGACAGGCTCTCAGATGGAACCCCCAAGGGAAGCAGGAGAGATGCTGTGCAAGAAACACCTTGCGACGCGACCTCGACGCAGAGATCACAAGGATGGGTTACACCTGGGGACAAGTAGAAAGAATGGCCCAGGACAGGAACCTCTGGAGATCTACCTTTGGCGGCCCATGCCCCGGAAGGGGTGGAGGGCATAAGTAAGTAAGTAAGTATAACTGCAAAGTGAATGATTTCACTCAATAAGGCATCAGGTTTTAATGAAGAGTGAAGATGTCTGAAATGGTCACACTGAACGATAAGCCCATAAATTACTTAAATAAATGTAATCACACTCATTCAGTGAACCTACAGTTCATTGATAATTAATGTTATAATGATATAAAAACAAATCACCAGGTATTACCTTGCAGGCACGTGCACACATAGGGCTCAACCTGTGCAGTGCACATGTCCTTTTTAGTCTTGGATAGAAAGTGCCCTTCCAAAATGATCTGAAGTTCCCCAGCGACTCCTCTCTACTCTTCTCTGCCCATCACTCTGGTACAAGTTGATCTTGATCTCATCTGTCCACACAATGTTGTTCCAGCACTAAGAAGGCTTTTTTAGAACTCTAATCTGCCCCTCCTGTTTTTGAGGCGAACCAATGGTTTACATCTTGCTGCGAACCCTCTGTATTCACTCTGGTGAAGTCTTCTCTCAATTGTTGAATTTGACACACATACACCTACCTCCTGGAGAGTGTTCTTGATCTGTCCAACTGTTATTAAGGGTGTTTTCTTTACCAGGGAAAGAATTCTTCAGTTATCCACCACAGTTGTTTTCCGTGGACTTCCTGGTCTTTAGGTGTTGCTGAGCTCACTGGTGCACTCTTTCTTTTTAGGAATGTTCCTATCAGTTGTTTTGGCCATGCCTAATGTTTTTGCTATCTCTCTGATGGGTTTGTTTTGATTTTTTCAGCCTAATGATGGCTTGCTTGACTGATAGTGACAGCTCTTTGGATCGCATCTTGAGAGTTGACAGTAGCAGATTCCAAATGCAAAAAGCACACATGAAATTAACTCTGGATCTTTATCTGCTCATTGTAATTGGGATAATGAGGAAATAACACACACCTGGCCATGGAACAGCTGAGAAGACTATTGTTCCATTACTTTTGGATCCTTAACAAGTGGGAGGCACGTATTCAAACTGTTGTAATTCCTACATCGTTCATTTGATTTGCAAATACTCTCAAATTTAAGCTGACAGTCTGCAGTTTAAGCACATCTTGTTCGTTTCACTTCAAATCCATTGTGTTGGTGTATTGAGCCAAAAATGTTAGAATTGTTTAGGCCTAATACTGTATATATGCATTGATTCATTCATTTTCTTTTCAGATTAGTTCACCACACTTCTTGCTGTGAGGTGACAGTGCTAACCATTAAATCATTGTGATGCCGCCATTTCAATATACTGATTTCTTATTATTCGTCTATGCCTAGGTATACCCAGATTTTCTTTATAGAACACCTTAATGACTTTAAGCATATAGCTCACGTTTACTTATAATTGATTAGGATTTAGTCACTGATGTATCCACCAGAGACCCTCTTGCTAGCATCATTCAAGTTGCTTGCAGGACCTGCGGTTGTAATTGTAAATATAAATAAATGTCAGTAATTGTTTACTGGACGTGTACTACGGAATCATAATACCCAAAGTGTAACAGACAATGCATATTTGTGGGGCATTCCAAGACTCTTTGTTTTGGTCTAGGTTTTGAAAGAGACTTGAAGGTCTGCTGTGAAATTCCTGACTGCAATGAGAGGGCATCTGGGGCAGAGCGCTGAAAGAATGTGAGATGTATAGGTTCACAGTAGAAGAAAGACTGTAGGAGAAAGAGAAAATGTTTGTTCCAATAGAAAACATTATCAGATTCAAAAGAGCAGCTTATGATCCCCTTAAATCAGTCATATTTTTCAAAATGCATTCATCACAAATGATTAGAAATAACAGAAATAGGTGAATTGTGAAAAATGTCAATTTATTTTAAAAGTATGAACATGGTTTAAATGGGGTTAGCTGTGGAATAAACTGAATGGTACACTGTACTAATGAATTAGATTAATAATAAATGCCTATTGTATGCACAGTACTCTTGACAGAAATGTACTCACATTAAAGCTTTAGACATACATAATCACAATATTCAAAACTCAACATTTGCTCAAGAACATAGTGCTTGCACTTTTAAAAGGATTTTGAGTTCACAGTTTTATTTTACAGCTTTATATTTTGTTGCTCTGCAGTTAAGAGTTTATTTTAGAAAAGCCAGACCATTGCTAGATGGTTGCTTATTGGCCCAGGTCTAGATTCTAGGATTTAAATCTATATAATTTGTGTTTATTCATTTTTTTATTCATTCAGTTTAATTATTCAGCATGTAAAAACAGTATTTGTGGTATAAAGATCATTTGTGGTATAAAAATAATAATGCAGACTCATTGCTTGTTTGAGGTTATGCACTGTACCCAACAGTCAACTTTATCAAATGAAATGAGTGTAGTTAACTCAAAATTTACTGAAAGTTAATTCTACTCATTTAAAAAAAGTTTTGAACTCAGTGTTGAAGGTCATGAGTTAATTAAATACCTCATTACTTAAACTTAAGTGGAGCAAGTTTACAGTACTCATATAGATTAGATTTTTTTTTTAATCAAATGGTTTGTTGCAATAGTTTTCCTCAAATGGTTTGAGTTGTCTTAACTTATTGGGTTTTACAGTACTCAGATGATTTGAGTTTTCTTCATTTGTTGGGTTTTACTGTGCTCAAATTGCTTCATTTACTCAAATGGATTAAGTTCACAGTAGAGCTGCACGATTCTGGTAAAAAAAAAAGAATCGATTTTTTAGATTTAGATTTTTTTGCATAAAATAAAGATCACGATTTTCTCACAATTCTGTAGATGTAAAATAAAGGTAAACATGAGTGGGCTGTTATTATGTCTCAAACATATGGTTAAAAAAAAAAAAAAAAAAAAATATATATATATATATATATATATATATATATATATATATATATATATATATATATATATATATATATATATATATTAATATTATCGTCTTTGCATATAATGCTTGTCGTATAGCCTAATCATAACTCTATAATGCCATATGCTTATTTAAATGTTGTGCAAGCTTTTGGTTTCGTTTTGACTGCTTAGTCAAACTCATTTTAACACCATTGGTGTCCACGTTACTGAACAACGTATGTAAAACAATGTGAAGACTTGTACAGCTGCCTTTTTTTCTCCCCTGAACTTGAAAATATAATTGACAGAATCATAGAAATGCTGGATTAAGATCGTCTAGGCGATCAAATCGAGATGGCGATTTTTTTTCTTTTAATTGTGCAGCTCTAATTCACAGATTTTTTTTGATTTTTTTTTAGCTCAAATGGTTTGTTGCAATAGTTTTCCTCAAATGGTTTGAGTTACCTTAACAATTTGGTTTTACAGTGTGGTGAGACACTCACATTAGAAGTGAACAGAGAGCAAACTTCTGATTTTAATATTTTTTACATTTATATTATCTACAAATTATCTTATTTTATACATTTGTATTTTAGAAAAGCAAATCTTAAATATTTTTTCATATTCTTTAATATGTTAAAATATATTTTGAGCTGTAAATCTGTTTAAAACCCATCTTTTGCAGTGATCGTTACAAAGTTTTATATAACTTTACACAGAAAACATGTAAACACTTATTATTTACAATGTTTGGCTATTCTGTCAACACCAGTAAGTAGTTGAATACAGAATGGACCCATTCACTCATTTATATTCTTGATAACCAACATTATGCCACAAATATTGTTGAATGAACTACTAGTTTAACACTTAATATGGAAGGCTGATTCTGCCACAGAATTTAAAAAAAAGGACTGAGATAAAAGAATATTCTGAGTTTATCTCTAACAATTATGATATTTTTCACATTTCAATAAAAAAAACTCTGAATTTTGCCAAAATAAACACAATTATGAGAAAAATATTACCGTGTTTACTTGTTGCTTTTTTTCTCAAAGCTGTGAGATGTTCATTTGCAAGATTTAAACAGTTTTAAGAATTTCAGATATCAAGATATAAACTCACAACTGCAAGAAAGAAACTCAGAAATGTGAGATAAAAAGCTACAATTATTATTGTAATGTTTTGTATCCTGTGGCAAAAAACAAGCTTTTATAACTTAGAACTTCTGACAATAGCAAGCACCAATTATAATATCCAGCAAGTTACATCAAAGCATCGTTTCTAGTTCTTTCCAAGACATGGATCCAGAATGTTCCTCATCCGCTACGAAATATGGCTCAAAATCATGCTCGCTTTCCTCTGCATTCCTGCTGCTCTGTCTGCATGGAGTCTCTTTCTGCTTTGGGACCACTGGGTAAAACAAAGTCTCTGTGTCCTGAGGCGCGTAGCCGGGTAAGTTTCCTGAATGTTGTAGACGGGATTGTCCTTTGGCTCCTATGGTGTGCAGAGAATGACCGCCTTTAGCACCACTGACACTGAGACACACGCTCTGTGTGGTGGTGTGGGACATCATTCCTCCATAGTAACCACTTCCACATCCCGCACTGCTGTGGACTCGAGCCTTCTGCTTCAGGTCTAACGCAAGACTGCGTCGCAACCAGGCCTTCTTCACCTCTGCCTGCACCTGTACATGATGAACAACAGAAAATCTTAAGGGGAAAGCTGCTGTGTAGTTGGATTAACAGTTTCAACATGAACTCTTGATAGCTATCGATTGTACTGTATGTGTACAACATATATGAGTACACCCCTCCCAAATCTCTCATATAAATATTGTTTTAATGGGTCGTTTTAAAACCCATTGAATGCTTGTAAATACACCTTTCCTACAGTTACCTTTGTGTCATTATTTTAACATTTACAAACCTCTCTCACGTCTAAAATCTGACCTATTGTAAATTTGTTACCTGCTGTTGAGGCTGAACATTGCATACCGATTAAAAGTTTCTTGAATAAAGTGACAGAGGCGGGAGCGGCTTGAAGGAATCCAGATGTATAATGGCTGAACTGAAAAGTTTTTAATCTGAAACAGATGTTTAGTTGTTGTTTGGACCTAGTGGGACTTTCTTGAGGGGCTAGCTGAGGGTTGCCCATGTGGGACCAGCCCTTTAATGTCCAAAGTTCTGCTTGGAGCAAACTCTCAAAGGCCCTGCGCTTGCAGTCCGCTGGGGGTCATTAGACTAGCCCTAAGTGGGCCCATTAAGGACCAACACAGGCTTGTTGGCAGTGTAATTTTGGTCCTGGTATTTTTCACCAATTTTGTTCTGGCATGTTCACATGGGAATGCAACATCTAAACATCAATGCATAACCTCTATACAGATACTTACGCTACAGATGCAATGACGTAATGCATTGACGTTACATTCATTGTTATCACACACAGATTTAAAGTTGTTAAACACTCACCTCCCCATTGCAGAAGCAGTAAATAAACGCCACAAAGAAACCCTGTCAAAATGAAAATATTATGTTTTAAAATTGTCCATTGTATTATGTTTGGAGTTCAGAATTGTGTTTAAAAAATTATATTTTTACTTTAAGACTTGGTGGAGTTTTATCTAAACTATACAAACATACATACATACATACGTACATTCATATATATATATATATACATATATATATATATATATATATATATATATATATATATATATATATATATATATATATATATATATATATATATATACAGTTGAAGTCAGAATTATTAGCCCCCCTGAACTATTAGCGCCCTGTTTATTTTTTCCCCCAATTTCTGTATAACGGAGAGCAAATTTTTTCAACACATTTCTAAACATAATAGTTTTAATAACTCATTTCTAATAACTGATTATTTTATCTTTGCCATAATGACCGCTAACCATATTTGACTAGATATTTTTTAAGACACTTCTATACAGCTTAAAGTGACATTTAAAGGCTTAACTAGGTTAATTAGGTTAACTAGGCAGGTTAGGGTAATTAGGCAAGTTATTGTATAATGATAGTTTGTTCTGTAGACTATCGAAAAAAAAATCTGCCTAAAGGGGCTAATAATTTTGTACTTAAAAGGGTGTTTAAAAAATAAAAAAACTGCTTTTATTCTAGTCGAAGTAAAACAAATAAGACTTTCTCCAGAAGAAAAAAATATTATCAGACATACTGTGAAAATTTATATATTCAGAAGTCTGAATTAAAATGCATAAATGGATACCTGCGAAGAATTGAAGAGCATCTCGTAATGCATCTGAATCTGCCACAGCAAACCAGTCACATCAGTGTACGGAAGAGCCATGAACAGCATGTAATGAACTCCAAACAGTGGCATCAGCACCATTGTTGACTTCAGCAGCTTCCTATAGGCCACAAAAAAGGCAATACCAGTCACAAACTCCCAGTGTATGTGCGTGTACTGGTTTTGGTGGTTTACAGTGTTGACAAATGAGTATAATGACATGTTTATGACTGTGGATATTACAATGTTGGGGTGATTTATAAAGACACTGTCCATGTCCTTGTCATTCAAAATGCTTAAAAATGATACATAATGGGGTCTTTTTACATTGAAAATTGCTAAAGGTTTTCTCTGAGGATTGGGATTTTGGAATGTGGTTAGGGCTTGGGGTAAGCCATTTAATTACAAGTATAATATACACTCACCAGTCACTTTAATAGGTACACCTTAGTTGTACTTTGTTGTACCCACTTTTGCCTTCAGAACTGCTTTAATCTTTCGTGGCATAGATTCAACAAGGTACTTAAAATATTACTCAGAGATTTTGGTCCATATTGACATATTAGCATCACACAGTTACTGCACATTAAATTGCTGCACATCCATAATGCGAATCTTCAACTCTACCATATACCAATGGTGCTCTGCTCTCTATTGGATTAAAATCTGGTGGTTGTGGAGGCCATTTGAGTACAGTGAACTTATTGTCATGTTCAAGAAACCAGTCTGAGATGATTCTCACTTTATGACATGGTGCGTTATCCTGCTGGAAGTAGCCATCATAAGATGGGTACACTGTGGTCATAAGGGGATGGACATGGTCAGCAACAATACTCATGTAGGCTGTGGCATTGACACGATGGTCAATTGGTAGTAATGGGCCTAAAGTGTGCCAAGAATATATCCCCCAACACCATTACACCATCACCTCAGACTAAACCGTTTACTTAGGTCAGGATTGATCCATGCTTTCATGTTGCTGATGCTAAATTCTGACCCTACCATGCAAATATTGCAGCAGAAATCTTACCTCCTCAGACCAGGCAACGTTTTTCCAATCTTCTATTGCCCAATTTTGGTGAGCCTGTGCAAATTGTAGCCTTAGTTTCCTGTTCTTAGCTGACAGGAGTGGCACCCAGTGTAGTCTGCTGCTGCTGTAGCCCATCCGCTTCAAGGTTGGACATGCTATGCGTTCATTCATAGCTCTTGTACCTCATACCTCAATTGTAACGAGTGGTTATTTGAGTTACTGTTGCCTTTATCAGCCTGAACCAGTCTGGCCATTCTCCTCTGACCTCTGGCATCCACAAGGCATTTGCTCCCACTGAACTGCCGCTCACTGGATATTTTCTCTTTATTGCATCATTCTCTGTAAACTCTAGAGATGGTTGTGTGTGAAATTCCCAGTAGATCTGCAGTTTCTAAAACACTCAAACCAGCTCGTCTGCCACCAACAACCATGCCACGTTCAAAGTCACTTAAATCACATTTCTTCCCCATTCAGATCGTCTTGACTATGTCTACATGCCTAAATGCATTGAGTTGCTGGCATGTGATTGGCTGATCAGAAATTTGCGTTAACGAGCAGTTGCACAGCTGTACCTAATAAAGTGACCATGGAGTGTATAAGTAATTAATTTAGAGAATAAAATACATGAAACAAATGGAGAGTCCTTATAAACTGTGTGTGTGTGTGTGTGTGTGTGTGTGTGTGTGTGTGTGTGTGTGTGTGTGTGTGTGTGTGTGTGTGTGTGTGTGTGTGTGTGTGTGTGTGTGTGTGTGTGTGTGTGCGTGCGTGCGTGTGTGTAGTCATTTATAACCTGTACTGCTGTCTAGGGTCCAGTTTTCCTGTGTTTGTTTCCCACAACTTAGAGGCCAAAACCCTGATGATATTGAGGAAGAGGAAGAAGTTTACCTAGATGAAAAGTGTTGAGGAACATAAGTCTTTTTAGTCGAGTTTTTACTAATAGAAAATATGTAGTATTTCTGAAATACAGTATATTTATTCCACTGTATGATATACAGCTTTTTGTTATTGCATATATCATTACACTGATATATATATATATATATATATATATATATATATATATATATATATATATATATATATATATATATATATAGTTGTTGGACAAAAGATCAACTTCCCATAAAGCAATTTGAAAGCAGAAATAAGTGGGGAAAATTAAAGCAAGAATCACAAAATCCCCCCCCAAAAAAACTTCTAATTTACAATTTTTTACAATAATTACTGCAATTATCATAATTTTAATTATAAGTCAAAAACTCACAACAATGGCTGCCAGGATTGGTACTTGATAGATCCATTTTAGATTGCCTGCGCTGATATCCCAGCACCTGGAGATTCAGAAATCCAGCCTTTAATCCTTCAGAAAATATTTATAATTGTTATTTTCAATGAGAAATACATTTTGTGTTGTTGTTTTTTTTCAGGATTGTAGAATTCATGTTTTTAATACTTTAATTATTTTAATTCTATAATGTAACATAATTTTAGTTTGGTGTTATTTGTTCTTGCTTTGTATACAGCAATAGATATTTTTAGAAGGACTGACATTACCTCATGTCTGAAGTTTGTTAAAAACCATGACACAAAACCTAAACCTTTTGGAAGACAATTTTGTGGTTTGATGAGCCCTATGTGGGCTCATAAAGTAGAGTCAGCCCGATGTCAATGTCCAATGTCCAACCTAAAACCAACCAAATATCAACGTCTAATGATGTTACAGCTTGACGTTTTGTCGACGTTAGCACTATGACATCTATCAGACGTTGAATTTTGGTTGCTATAACTGATGAATAAATGTCAGTGTTTGACATCAATAGGATGTTGGTTTAAGATGTTAGCTTAACATTGGATTCTAGTCACTTTCTAACAACCTAAAACAACCAAATATCAACATCATTTGACGTCATTATTGGACATAAAAAAAAATGTTTTCCCTAGACGCGGGCTAGACATTAAATTTTGGTCACCTGACATCACAACCTAAATCTAACCTAATATTAACGTCTTATGACATTGTGTGCCTGCTGGGCAATAACTAAATGCACTACAGAATGTTACGTTTACACACATACACAAATTACATGTAAATGCATCAACTTTTAACAGCATAATACTCACTACTCATGAGTACTTTTAAAAGGGCTACTTTTTACTCCTACTTTGAGTAATATTTACAACAGGTACTTTTACTCTACTCACACTACATTTTTAGGCAAGTAATGGTACTTTTACTAAAGTATGCTTTTTTTAGTGCTCTTTCCACCACTGCTTGAGACCTTAGTTCATCTTCTGAACGCAAATTAAGGTTTTTTAGATTAAATGACCTGACCATTAAAGTCCACAAAAGGAATTAAAAAGATTGTTTAATCCTTTCATTTGACTTCGGTGGTTCAACTGTAATCATACGAAGCTCCAAAAACACTTTGTGCACCAAAAAACTGTTAAAGAGCCCCTATTATGGGTTTTTGAAAATGACCTTTCATGTAGTGTGTAACAGCTCTACGTGAAGTGAAATATCCAGCTAACACTTAAATCTGAAAGTGTGCTGCGTTTAAAACTATTGAGTCATCTGCTAAAGAGTCAACTCATCGTGTTTCAAATGAATTGTCTTAATAACGAGTCTTTAGCCACTACGGCGTGACGTGGATACAGAACTAAAGCACCGCTCATTTGTTGCGCGTGCAAAGCCGGGGAAATTCAACCCCCCGGCCCCGCCCACAAAGACAGTAGCAAAGAAAAAACACTGTAGCCAATGCCAGTTGAATCGTTGCAAAGATGTTGTGCTCAGCTGGATATTATTGGAAGTGTGAGGGAAAATAAGTTATTTTCCCTTCCCAAAGATGAGGCTGTGAAGAGTCAGTGCTTGAGGTTTATTTTTGCAAAAATCAGCATTATAGCCCCAGCCTTGTGCTGTGTCCCCGTCATTTTTCTGATGAGTGCTTCTAAAATCTACATGCTTACAATGGAAGATTTGTTAGCCGTTTGTTACAGGAAGGATCAGAAAAGACTGTTGATGTGTGAGACTTTGCAGAACTTGACAGGAACTTTACAGAACACAGTTCATAGACCAGTTTCTTCCTCTATTTCACAAGTGCAAGTACCTGCAATTAAACCGCTTGTACTGTATCTGGTTAACTCTTTATATTCATAATCGCGTCTAATGCCACGTTGAAAACGCGACACATGCTGCTTTGTTTTCGGAACAAAGAAAAAAAACAGAAAACAGAAGTGTTGGCAGGTATGCTCACCCATACACTATGCACTCTGACTACTTCTGTACTGTTGACAAGCCATGGTGGGCATTTCTCTCCGTCTCGCGCTGAATGCTGTCGACCAATTGCAACAGACTGTCATCGGTCCAATCAGCGCAGATTAGTATCACGCTAAGGAGGGTTTTGGGAACAAATAAATCGCTGAACAAGTCATATGGGAGTCGCTGGAATAATTAAGTAAAAACAAATGCATATTATAAGAAAATGAAAGTGTTTCGACCTTACATGCATATCAGGCTGTTGGAGGAGACCCCCAAAACCAAAATATGACCTTTTTAAATGTATAGCACTCCTTAAACTACTTTATTTGCCAATTTATTACGCATCAGATTAGGTTGTGCGTTTACTATGGGCAATACAATACAATACAGACAAAAAGAGTCATATTTATAAAAAAAGTGGTGCCTAAAAGTATTCTTGGAGCTTTGGATTATAATTTTACCACTGAAGTCACATGGAATGATTAAAGATTGTTTTGTTTGTTTGTTTGTTTGCTTTTGTCTCAGGAATGTTTCTATCTACGGGCCCTCAGCTCTCAGATTTTATGTAAAATATCTTAATTTGTGTTCTGAAGATAAACAAAGGTCTCAGGGGAGTGTAGTCATAATAGTTTAAAAATCTTGTAACAACCCCATTTATGCAGGGTTTTTCCAATGAGTATTTGAAGAAGTGTCTAATTAAGGGTTAAAAGTTAAACAGAAATGTAATAAAAAACAAATGTATGTTGGCAACGAATGTATTTGTGCCATCTGTTAGTGTGTGTAGACTTACTGTGTGTCTGCCAGAGACACCCTGGCACTGACCCATATAGACACAAACACTGCTGGGATCCCTATAAAACAGGAAACCAGAGAGGCTGAAACAGGACTTTAATACAAAATTGTATGTGCTAGCATCTTTACATCTGAAAAGGAACACTCTACTATTTTTGGAAATAGACTCATTTAACAACTACCTTAGAGGTAAACAGTTAAGTTTTAACATTTTTGAATCCATTCAGCTGATTTCTGGTCTGGCAGAAACACTTTAAGCTTAGCTTAGCATAATTCGTTAAATTGGATTAGACCATTAGCATCTTGCTATAAGAAATTCACAAAAAATTTCAATACTTTTCCTATGTTAAGCTTCACTATTCTATAGTTAAATCATGTACTAAAATCGATAGAAAATAAAGTTTCCATGGACAATATTGCTAGGTTCATTTGGCTAAGAGACAAGTAACTTTGCTTCCATACCATGGCTGCAGCAGGAGCAATGTCATTACGTGCTGTTACCTTGTTACCCAGCTGGGGACTATTTTCAGGTGCTGCGTAATATCATTGCACCCGTTCCTTAAATATTACCAAAGACTATAAATCAGAGGTGTCAAATTCAGCTCCTGGAGCGCCGCAACTCTGCACAGTTTAGTTCCAACCCTAATTAAACACACCTTATCAAACTAATTGAGTCCTTAAGACTTGTTTGAAACCTGCAGGTAAGTGAGTTGAAGCAGAGTTGGAACTAAACTCTGCAGGGCTCCGGTTTTCTGACGTTTTTGCCTACCCATCACATTATGCTACCAACACTCTTATTTGAATGGTTCTGAGGTTGGGGTTAGGGATTAGGTGGGTTATGGCGATATTACAGCTTCTTATCACGCTACTCCACATTACAATTTACACTGATAGCAAAATCTGATGGGTAGCATATTTCTTCATCAAAATGTGCTACCTACTTTTTGAATAGGAGGTAGGACAATCTGACATGGTAGGACAAATCGACAAAACGCCAGCCTTTCAGGAACTGCATTTAACACCTGTGCTATAGATATACAAAGAAGTTTCACTGGCATTACTACTATTGGGGGAAAGTGCAACGCTCAGTATGGCCGCCACAGCTAAATCCCGCCTTCTGGTCTAAATAGCCAATCATCAGTCTTTATAGCCATGCACATCAGTAAGGGAGGGTCTGTACAGATTTGCTGATTTGTTACGGCCATGCCATGTCATTTAGTCGAATACTGTGTATCTGTGTTGATTTTGACAGAAGAAAAACATCACAGCACATCCCATCTCATAGTGTGTCCTTCAGTGTTGTCCTCCAGTGTTTGCTCAGTATTTGTTTCTGTTAGACCAGTGTTTATAACCACGTCTTCTGGTTACCATTGAACCAGCCATGACATTTGTGTCATGCCAATCTTTGCACTGTAGCTGGAGCAAACTGGAAGTTATGTGTTTTAAAGGCGACCTATTATGCCCCTTGTTATAAAATATAGAATAAGCCTTTGATGTCTGGAGATGGTGTATCTGAAGTTTCAGCTCAAAATACCCCACAAATTATTCTTTATAACTCTTTGAAACTGCCAGTTTTAGGCTGTGATCGAAATTGCCCCGTTTTAATGAGGGCTGCTTTAAATTCAAATGAGATTTTGCTTCCAGCCCTCTTTTCAAAATTATCTTCATCAGGTATGATGCTAAAACTCTAATGGCAGTCAGCTGCTTTTCACTCAGGGCTGTTTATGCTAATAAGGGAGAGATTGTCACTAACAGGCAGGGTTTTTCCCCTCTGATGACAGGTAAAAGGCAGAATGTCAATCAAAGTGTTTCTGCAGACTGTTTTTATCAAATGTGATTATAAAAACTGTTGCCACACAACTGTGTTTAATCCCCTTATAAAAGTGATTTTTGCATAATAGGTCCACTTTAAATGTAATTAGAGCTTCAGCGACAACAGTAATTGTACAGATCACTTCAGATTTTGCTGATTTGGTAAATGTAATTCAATGGTATATTCAACAAACAGTGTTCGAGATTTCAGGATTCCCCCATTCATTTAAATAGTGCTTTAATCTTGAATGAGCTGCCTGGTTCATTTCAAATATTCAAGTATGAGGGACTTTGTTTTTACGCAGCAATAAGAGTATAGTTCCAAGCCCTATTGACTAAGAAAATCAACCCAGGCTCATTCTGAAAACGTACCACTATATACATTTATGGAGAGTGCCAAATATGTGCCAGTAGGTACTTTTTTGCAGTTTTTGTTACCGCAAATCCACCAGAGTCCGCTGTGTACACTTTTTCAGATCTCAAGTTTCTCCATGTGAGTGCATTTCATGTCGCTGTCGACTGACTGACTGACTGACCGATCGACTTACCCACCATCCTCCTTCCCTGAACCTAACCAACAGTTTTATAAAGCAATCCAGAAAAATAAAAGCCCTCGCCTGATTTTTACCATATTTTCAGATTTTACTACATTCTCACCTTGTTATTTACTGGTTTATTTTATTTTTTTGGCTTCTGTTTTTGTCTTACACGCTTTTCTGGACTCAAACCCCGTCATCGTAGCCAACTCCTCTCTGCACCTCAAGTCTGCCGACGTACATGGCGAGCTACTGGACAAACTGGTAACAGCGGGAAAGCCGTCCATATCGAGGTAAGTGGTCAGCTGGTAGGCACGAAAAGGAATAGCAACATACCGCCCTGTAGCGTTCGTTTTAAAGTTCATTTGCAGCCATATGTACTTCTGGCTACATAATTTGCGATCTCCAGAAATGTATATAGGGCAACCTTTTCAGATTTAGCCTATGTTGAAGAAAATAGCTACTTTTCATCATCTGTCAGTATTAGTAAATGATGTTACTCAGGGCCGGAGCAAGCTGAACTGCCGCTCTAGGCAAAGGTCGGTCACGCCGCCCTCAAACCTAAAGTGAAACCGGGGGGGTCTATTCTGCCATTCTAGACGCGGCTATAACTGAGGCGTGGGTGGAGAGGGTAGTTTATGGGACGCCGCCCTCTCTATTCTGCCACCCTAGACGTGGATATAACTGAGGTGCGGGTGGCAAGGGTAGTTTAGGGGACGCCACCCTCTCTATTCTGCCGCGCTACACGCGGATATAACTGAGGCACGGGTGGCGAGGGTAGTTTCGGGGACACCGCTCTCTATATTCTGCCACCCTAGACGCAGATATAATTGTGGGCGCGGGTGGCGAGGATAGTTTCGGGGACGCCGCTCTCTCTATTCTGCCAACCTAGACGCGAATGAAGGCGCGGGTGGCGAGGGTAGTTTTGGGGACGCCGCCCTCTCTATTCTGCCGCCCTAGGCGGCCGCCTAGGTCGCCTCTATGGAAGCACCAGCCCTGATGTTACTGCAGAGTCATGATTTCAAACGATCAAAATCCAATTTAATGATCTATGCTAAGCTAAGCTAAAAGTGCTCCTCCCAGACCCGGAGATCGGCTGAAAGGATTAAAAAAATTATAAAAGTTGAAAGTGAACGTATTTCCAAACAGTTTCTTATCTTTCAAATCTTGTTTCATACTAGAATGCTCACAAATATTACTATCAACAGCTATCTGCAAAACAAAAAGTGCCAGCTCACCCCAGCCTATGATTGTTAAAGCCCACAGGCAGTTCTTATCAGACAGGAAGGCCATGAAGATCAGACTATGCAAGTACAAACCCTCCACCAGGATCCAATAATGATTGGTCGCCAACAGATACAGGAAGAGGGTCACAGCAGCCTTGCAGCCCACCTGATAAACACACAGGCCAATAAAGCTGATGTTGATCTCTTAGGAAAGCGTTAGTTATGTATTTGTGTGCTAATGGGTTTTTTGTGAATGTACCATGGGTCTTTGTTCCACTGCCCCATCTTCTAGTTCTCCATCATTCGTGACGGCGTAAAGAACGGCGTCTTTCACAAAAATACTGATTGCTCGACATATGAACGAGGTGAAGAGGTGGATGTGGATGTAGTTACGAGTGCAATGGAGACGTCTAGAGAAAGAAAATACAGAAGAGAGAAAAAAATGAGGTTGACTTGTATTGACCTTATTCTAAAATGCGGAAGTGCGCCTGTTTTCGCGATTGTTTCGTCTATGGGAGAAATGTGTCACACCTGTTGCAGTGCCCTAGTTTGGACACTTGAGGGCACTTGTTTGTTTTGTAGTTTCCCTTTATTTCCCATAATCCTTTGTATCACTGATTGTGTTATGTTACAGCTGTTTCATGTTTGTTAATTTAGTCCTGTCTTTATAAACCCTCTTGTTCTCTGTTTAGTTGCCTTAGGATTTTGTTAGCTCCTTAAGTTTGGTATGTTTGTCTGGTCATCTAGTTTTTGTATTTTGATAATTCTTGGATTCCTGTTTTGTGTTTGTTTTCGTTAGCACTCTTTAGCACTCCTACCCTGTTTTTGTATTTACTCGTTTTTGGATTTTTGCCTGTTCTCTTGTTTGGACTAGATTTGCATCCTGCTTTAGTTCTGTTCAAGTTTGGAAACCTTTGTCTTTTGGAAACCTTAGTCTTTGTTATAATAAATTGCTGCGCTTGGATTTTTGCATTTTGTGATCATTCCCCATTTCGTGACAAAATGACTAGGAATAATAAACAACAAAAAACTCTACTTGCTCTACAAACAAATGTTTGCATGACTATACAGACCAAGTAGAATATTATAATAAGAAAATATCAGTTTGCAACAGCAAACAGCGAAACAAGCAGTTTTTAATGTCTAAAAATGAATGGAAGTGAATGAGACCTGAAGTCTCGAGCCAAAGAGATTCAAATGGCTGCGCCCGCTCGTTGGCTAAGAATAAGGTGAATAGGTAAAGTATTTGTGGAAATTATTCATAATTATTTATTTACCCAAAGAACTTTTATATAATTTTAATATTGTCTTTTTGAGTTTTTAAGTCATTAAATAATTTTGCCAGTTAAAGGGGCAGTTGAAGATCTCTTCACATTCCAACAGTAATGATTAAAGTAAATGATCTAAATGTATTTATATATGTATTCTTTTATTATGAATAAGGCATAGGACTAAACAACGTTCATTCAATTAAAAATTGAAGGCCGTTAATGTGACTTGTCAATTTCTAGGAGGTTTCTAATTTCATAAGATTCCGTTTACAGCATCAGTAATGTAAATTTTTATTTAGTTTAACAACAGAACATCAGTAAACCGAGCTATTCCACCTATAGCCTGTTTTACTGAAGTGAGGTTGACATTATATTCACATGACATTAGTTCATTTTTGAACAATGACAGCTTGTGATGCCCAAGACAAAACACATGAGAGTGAAATCAGCGATCCCTTCATGCATTAAATATTGCACATTATGACAAGTTTTACTTGCTACACAACTGAAAACAAGTGCTAGATATAATAGTTTTTCATTCAGAATTGTAGTACTTTAAAATATTATACATTTTTCTAAATGCTGAATGACATGATCTTGTGGGTTGTCTACTGTCATCTTTATGGTGTGCGTTTGTGTTATCAGGAGGCGTGGCTTCGGATGGCAGGGAAGGGACTGTTTCCAAAGATATTATGTGATGGATAGCATATTGGCAAATCACCTGCACCTTTAATAATTTGTTGAAAAACTCTTGAGTTTATAACAATTTACTACATTTATGCAACAAACACTCTTAGAATGTAAGATTATTTATTGGCTTTAATGGTTCAACCTTAAAACGCAAAGAACTTTTTATCTCAGTAGAAGTTTATCAAAGTTGGATTTATAAAATAAATATCGGACTAATAATGGTCTTGTAAATTATTAGAAAATAAAACAACCCCAAGAAATTCATCATAACCTCACATGAGCTGTACATCATTTTTCCAATAATATTTTTAATTATTCAAGAGTGCATTACTGTGAAAGCTTTATTTTTGAGACAGAAGATAGTGTTTAAGCATTGTAAACTGCAACATTACTAAATTTGTTCAATTTGTTGACAAAAAATGTGGTTCAGGCGCGGTTCCGATCAGTAAAGGGCACATTTGGCCCATCTAATTATATGCTCCAATTATTCCTTCTTATTCCTTTGCTCAGAGAGCAATAGACCTGCTGACTGTCTGATCAGATCGCAGCCCTGATATCTCAGTAAACATCAGTCACATGGATCACATAGACATCAAGGCACCACACACTAAGTAGCAGGAATCAGCTACAAGCTTACAGGCTGTTCGTGTTCGACTGTTTAAAGATAGCATCCTGATGAATTAAAGTCGTTTTCGTGTATACTGCTCAGGATATATTCAGTGCTACATTTAAAAAGATGATATTTGATGAAATGCTCGTTTTGCACTTACTTGAAATAGCAAAGGATAGAGACCGCCACCAGTAACGCTGCCAGTGATATGGAGTATCCAATAGTGTACATGAGGTAAAGGCGCTCAAACACTTCCTAATTAAACACACAAGCATATTTTAGGTCTTCAAACTCCAAATCTCCAAAGGTAAAAAAAAAATGTGCTGCTTTACATTCTTTAATCTAAATAAAACGACTTCATATTTTCCAAAAGCCATTTGTTTTCTAATAATAATGAGAATGATTACACTTTACAATAAGGTTTTAATAGTGGGATAAATCTCCCAAAAGTGTCAATTCTGTCATCATTTACCCATCATTCACTTGTCTTAAAGCTGTTTGACTTTTTCTTCCATTGAACACAAAAGATGATATTTTAAAAAATGTTGAAGATGTGTAACCATAGTGTTTGTTTTTTATATTGTGGAAGTCAATCAACCCAGGCTCATTCTGAAAATGAACTGCTATATACATTTCTGGAGAGCGCCAAATACATCCCAGGAGGTACTTTTTTGCAGTTTTTGTTTTCGCAAATCCACCAGAGGTCGCTGCGGATGCTTTTTCAGATCTCAAATTTCTCTCACGAGTGCCATTCGCGTCTGCTCTTCTCACGTAACTCCACCAGAGACCACGGTTTACGTTTTGTGATATCTCACAATTCTCTCGCGTGTCATTTGTGCCTGCTGTTCTCACTTAAATCCACCAGAGGCCGCTGTGTATGCTTTTCAAATCTCATATTTCTCCTGCAAGTGCCATTCGCGTCTGCTCTTCTCGCATACATCTACCAGAGGCCGCTGCGTATGCTTTTTAATACCTCAAATTTCTCTCGCAAGTGGCATTTGCGTCTGCTGTTCTTGCGTAAATCCACCAGAAGCCATGTCGACTGACTGACTGACTGAACGATCGACTGACCCACCCTCCTCCTTCCCTAAACACAACCAATAGTGTTTCAGAAGCCCCAATTTACCAGCCCTCACCCACTTCCCTGAACCCAACTGATAGTTTAAAAGCAATCCAGAAAAAGAAAAGCCGTTGCCTGACTTTACCATATTTTCAGATTTCACCACATTCTCGTCCTGTTAATTACTTGTTTATTTTATTTTTTAGCTTCTGTTTTTGTCTTACCATTCTTCACTGGACTTGAACCCGGTGGTCATGCTCAACTCCTCTTTGTGTCTCAAATCTGCCAACTAACATGTTGAGCTACTTGAAGCTATCCATATGGAGGTAAGTGATTAGCTGGTTAAGTGCGAGAAGGAATGGAGTCATACTGCCACGTAGCGTTCGTTTTAAAGACTAAAAGCAGCCATTCGTAGCTCTGGCTACATAATTCCTGATCCCCAGAAATGTATACAGGGCTACGTTTTCAGAATAAACCTGTGTTGCAATAAATGGTTACAGGTTTCCAACCTTTTTCAAAATATCTTCTTTTGTGTTCAACAGACGAAAGAAACTCATAAAGGGTGAGTGAGGGTGAGTGAATATAAGCACAGTTTCTTTTTTGGGTGAACTATCCCTTTAATGTTACTGCAGTTATTCTGTTTGCCAACATAAACTAAGAATGAACAAAACTTGTACAGCATTTATAAATCATGCATTTACTAATGCATTATTAAAAGCTGTGCTAGTTAACATTAAAGCACTGTGAGTTTACGAAATAACAATGTACTTTATAACTTTATTTTCATTATTGTTAAGAAAGATTAATAAATCTGTAATGAATTCATTATTCATCATTTGTTTGCATAAGTAAATATGTATACTATGTAACTAACATTATTTAATGAAACATTACTTTAGTGTGTGACCAGTAATAATAATTCATTTACATCAGGGGTGTCAAACCTCTGTAGGGCTGCAGCCCTGCACAGTGTAGTTCTAACCCTGCTTCTAACTGTGATACCGTGTCATGGTGTGATGGGGTCATATGGTGTGATGGGGTCATATGGTGTGATGCTGTGTCATATGGTGTGACGCTGTGTCATATGGTGTGACGCTGTGTCATATGGTGTGACGCTGTCATATGGTGTGACGCTGTCATATGGTGTGACACTTTGTCATATGGTGTGACGCTGACATATGGTGTGACGCTGTCATATGGTGTGACGCTGTGTCATATGGTGTGACGCTGTGTCATATGGTGTGACGCTGTGTCATATGGTGTAACGCTGTGTCATATGGTGTGACGCTGACATAGGGTGTGACGCTGTCATATGGTGTGACGCGGTGTCATATGGTGTGACGCTGTCATATGGTGTGACGCTGTGTCATATGGTGTGACGCTGTGTCATATGGTGTGACGCTGACATATGGTGTGACCCTGTCATATGGTGTGACGCTGTGTCATATGGTGTGACGCTGTGTCATATGGTGTAACGCTGTGTCATATGGTGTGACGCTGACATATGGTGTGACGCTGTCATATGGTGTGACGCTGTGTCATATGGTGTGACGCTGTGTCATATGGTGTGACGCTGACATATGGTGTGACGCTGTCATATGGTGTGACGCTGTGTCATATGGTGTGACGCTGTGTCATATGGTGTGACGCTGTGTCATATGGTGTGACGCTGTGTCATATGGTGTGATGCTGTCATATGGTGTGACGCTGTGTCATATGGTGTGACGATGTCATATGGTGTGACGCTTTGTCATATGGTGTGACGCTGTGTCAAATGGTGTGACGCTGACATTTGGTGTGACGCTGTGTCATATGGTGTGACGCTGTGTCATATGGTGTGACGCTGTCATATGGTGTGACGCTGTCATATGGTGTGACGCTGTGTCATATGGTGTGACGCTGTGTCATATGGTGTGACGCTGTGTCATATGGTGTGACGCTGTGTCATATGGTGTGACGCTGTGTCATATGGTGTGATGCTGTCATATGGTGTGACGCTGTGTCATATGGTGTGACGCTGTCATATGGTGTGACGCTTTGTCATATGGTGTGACGCTGTCATATGGTGTGACGCTTTGTCATATGGTGTGACGCTGTGTCATATGGTGTGACGCTGACATATGGTGTGACGCTGTCATATGGTGTGACGCTGTGTCATATGGTGTGACGCTGTGTCATATGGTGTGACGCTGTGTCATATGGTGTGATGCTGTCATATGGTGTGACGCTGTGTCATATGGTGTGACGATGTCATATGGTGTGACGCTTTGTCATATGGTGTGACGCTGTGTCAAATGGTGTGACGCTGACATTTGGTGTGACGCTGTGTCATATGGTGTGACGCTGTGTCATATGGTGTGACGCTGTCATATGGTGTGACGCTGTCATATGGTGTGATGCTCTCACTGTCAATTATGCTGTAAAATATATGTGACAGAAGTTCACTCAAAAGTGAAAATTCTTTCTGTCATCAATTTCTAACACTCCCATCATCCCAACCAGAACACACATTTCTATATTTTATCACATGAAAAAGCAACTAAATAGTGAAATTAAAGCAACGGTCCAGAGATCAGGTGAGGTCAGGTGCGCCCCTATATAGCCTTTAAAGCACACACGCTGCGGCGAAGGCACACTCAACTCACACAGGAGAAAACTGGACTAGTGGACGGCATGAAGGTCCAGACTCCTAATTCATTGCATGTTTTGGTTAACTAATTCTTTAAATACAACTCTTGTGAGCCCTAAAGGAAAAAAAAACCCAGAAGAAATTTGCTGTTAAATTATTAATGCATTTGTAGGTATCAAGCAAGCCTAAATGACTCAATTAGTTTGATCAGGTGTGTTTAATAAGGTTTTGAACTAAACTGTGCAGAGCTGCAGCCCACCAGGAACTGAGTTTTAAACCTGTGATTTAAATGAATTAATAATTGACAAAATGGTGGTCAGTCAGTTGCAGTCATATGCTTAAAAGTTCACTGAGCTCATATGTAAGCATGTTTGGCTCCAACAGATTATTTCACTTGATGAGTTATAAATTGATGTACCTCCTGATCACTGTGGTTGGTGTGCAGGTAAGTGGTGCATTCTGTGTAGTTTGCCCACGTCCGGTTTATAATGGACACCTGCTCCCAGTTACCTGACGCATCACAGTGTCGATACGCGTATCCTAAAATAAACAGAAATGCTTAATATTTAAAGTCCACATGAACTGGAAGTCTCTGCAGACTTATATTTCAAAATGACGATGTGTTTCTTACTGAAACCTGATATTAGCCCCTTTCACACATACAGACCTTTTCGAACACCTAGATTGAACATCCCGACATGCGAAAGTGATCCTGCAAAAGTTGTTCAAAATATTGATCATCCACAGAGTTTGTAATTTAGTCAAATGTTTACAAATACAAGCGCAGCCATTTAAAGCTCATTTGTGGTGAATCATGTCAGAATTTACTGGTATTTTGGAATGGATGTGTGAATGCTCTTTTCCGGAAAATTTCCGTAACGTCCTCGCCTGTGTTAACAGCAGTTTTTTTAATTTACCGGTAAAGTTGTTCCGGAAATTTTCCGGATATTTACTGGTATCACTGTGTGAAAGGGGCTATTTAATCAAATAAAACAAGGTATTTTGAAGAATGTTTAAAAAAAAAAAAGCTATTGACTTTTATAGTATTTTTTTCTTCCTACTGTGAATGCCAGTGGCTGCTTTTTCCCAACATTCTTCAGAATACCTTGTTTTGTGTTCAGCAAAACAACAGTTTAAAAATACTTGTGTGAAAGTATCATTTACTCTCACTTAAGTGGTTTTAAACGGTTGTTCTGCTGAACACAAAACAAGGTTTGGGTGAACTATCTTTTAAATGAAGTTGAACTATACTTTTTATTATACTGTAGATAAACACTTACCAGCCACTTTATTAGGTACACCTAAAAAACTGCTCAGTAATGCAAATTTCTAATCAACCAATCACATGGCAGCAACTTAATGCATTTAGGCATGTAGACATGGTCAAGACAATCGGCTGCAGTTCAAACCGAGCATTAAAATGGGGAAGAAATGTGATTTAAGTGACTTTGAATGTGGCATTGTTGTTAGTGCCAGACAGGCTGGTCTGAGTATTTCAGAAACTGCTGATCTACTGGGATTTTCATGCACAACCATACCTAGAGTTTACAGAGAATGGTCCGAAAAAAATAAAATATCCAGTGAGCGGCAGTTCTGTGGGTGGAAACGCCTTGTTAATGCCAGAGGTCAAAGGAGAATGGCCAGCCTGGTTCGAACTGACAGAAAGGTAACAGTAACTCAAATAACCACTCACTACAACTGAGGTATGCAGAAGAGCATCTCTGAACACACAACACGTCCAACATTGAGGCAGATGGGCTACAGCAGCAGAAGACCACAACGGGTGCCACTCCTGTCAGCTAAGAACAGGAAACTGAGGCTACAGCTCGCACAGGCTCACCAAAATTGGACAATAAAACATTGAAAAACGCCACAGCCTACCTGAGTATTGTTGCTGACCATGTCCATCTCTTTATGACCACAGTGAAGCCATCTACTGTTGTACTCAAATAGCCTCCACAGTCACCAGAACTCAATCCAATAGAGCACCTTTGGGATGTGGTGAAAAGGGAGATTCACATAATAGATGTGCAGCCGACAAATCTGCAGCAACTGTGTGATGCTATCAAGTCAGTATGTACCAAAATCTCAGAGCAATATTTCCAGTATGTTGTTCAATCTATGCCACGAAGAATTAAGGCAGTTCCAAAAGCAAAATTGGGTCCAACCTCGTACTAGAAAGGTGTACCTAATAAAGTGGCTGGTGAGAGCATATCACCCTTCAGTATAAATTCTCTTCTCACTGCTTAGTATCCAGAGTAATTGGTATTTGTATTGGCATTGGTATTTTCTAGAAACTTAGAGCAGAGATTTGTGTTTTAGTTTTAGAGGGTTCAGCAGACCTCTGTGGTTGAAGTCATAGATGTACTCAGGACACAGAACTGCCACCATCTGATTGGGTTTTCCTGTGGGCCAGCAAATGATCCCATCCCACTCAGGAGCACAGTTATTCTCTGACAAACACAAAAATAGACAATATATCTTTAACTCAAAAAAGGTATGGCAATATTTAATAATTCAATATATTGTGTGAAAATTAACGTGTACATTATTGATTACTGACACTTAAAAATACTGTGAATAATTATTTACTATAAATGGCTTTGAAGAAAATTCTGATTGTTTTATTTTGCAGTTGTTCACAGCAGCAAGACTTAATGTGTAATTTATTTTCAGACATATTATTACATTTAAAATTATGAGTATTTATGGGCCTTTTGTTCATTGATTTAACTAAAGTCAATGTAATGACAACTACAAATGCAATCATTGCAGATGTTGATTTTAATGCCTAATGAAAAGGCGGATGTGGTTAAAAGGAGTTGATAACTAATAAAATTCTGGTGTATTTTTAAATTAACTTTAACATATCTATAATTTTTCTCACTGTTGATTTTAGCGAATTAACTAATTCTATATTGTACTATATAGACTATAATGTAAAGTATTACCTATTGCACTTTATCATCTTGCATTTTCATTTGTTCAAAACATGCATTTATTTATTCACTCATTAATATATCAATAAACCTTTTTTTTTCTTTTGCAGCTTAGGCCAATATTGTAATAATGCAGTGTAAAACAGTGAAAATCACCAAATGAAATCAGTTAGTTCAGCTAATACTTAAAAAAAAAACTACTTAATAAGTTACTTTAACTAATTGAAAAATAGTTATGGTAACTCTTATAGTAACTGACTGTAAAAATGTTCCACACAATTCCTTCATGCCCCAACACAAAATAGATTACGTTACCTTAATCAGTTTTACAAAATTAAGTGGATTGAACATAAAATTTCCCAAAATAACTTCAGAATTGTGGTAATCCAACTCATTTTAAATAAGTAGTTTGAACAAACAGCAAAAGCCATTTTTTTTCAGTGTGTTAAGCAGAACTCAAACCGAATGAGTTATTGAATGAATAATTTAATGCTGGAAGCAATAGCAAGCCAAAAAAAAAGTAGCTATATATTTTCTGGGCTTAATTCATTTTAATAACAAGATTTGATAACTGAACTTAACCCTTATGTACTGTTGGGGATGCTTCCATCCACTATGTGGTGATTTTGAGTCTTAATTTGGCCTAAACGTTCTTTGTGTTTCAGCAAATGGAATGATTTTTGGCACATTATTTTAAAAAATATTTTAAGGAAATGATTTGAATAAAAATATAAACTTTTTTTATATTTTTTTGCATAAATCCTGATCAAAACTAATAAATTGCTTAGGCAATTTCAGGATTTTAACTCTTTAATTGCCAACTTCGTAAATGATGTCACTGATTTGGTGAAAAACACACGCAAAATGACGCATTTTCAATATAAAAGTAATTGTTGGTTTTATTTACCTTTTATCAAAGTCTCTGACATGTAAAACCACATTATCTTTGATGCATTGTTTTTAATTCATTTTCTGTTGTTTTTTCTCTAATTTACTGTTGGTGGCTGTTTTTGCCCGATTGACTTACATTATATTCACTTTTTTTGATTATAAAGCCATGACACCAAATGGCGGCAAATCAATGCCGTGAGAAGTGAACCGCGAGCAGATTACAGGCCTACATGCAAGGAAACTACAGCTCGCGCACGCACAGGGGATCTTCACGCGCACATTGATCAGTTCTGTAATCTGCTCGCAGTTCACTTCTCCTCGCACGTAAAAATCACTGGTCTGCTCGATTAATTTTGTCATCGATTTGATGCCATACCATAAAAGCATGCAGTCTCGATTGTTGGTGGTTTTCCCTGTTGGGAAGAGGTAATATTTGTAATTTTTACTGTTGATCATCAGTTAACACCATGAAAAATGGAAGTCAATGGGGCAAAAACAGTAAATCAGGGAATTAGGGAGAGAAAATGAAAATCTAACAATGCATCAAAGACAATGCTGTTACTAATCGTTCACATGTCCTGTGATAAAAGGTTCAAATAAATTCTGTCCACAATTACTTTTAACATTGAAAATACATCATATTGTGTTTTTTCATCAAATCAGTGATATCATTTATAAATTTAGCAATTAAAGAGTTAAAATTTTCTAAACAATTTACTAGTTTTGATCAGGACTGGGGTTGATTATATTGTTACAGCTGTTGTTGTTTTTATTATTATCATTATTATTAGTATTATTATTATTACCAGCATGAGTATATTATAGTTATCAAGTTAATAATCTATCATACATATCTTTAATATTATTCTTCCATGTGGGTTTGTATAATTCATAATTAGCATTGATATAGTGTTTTCTTTTTTATTTATTTAGTTTTTATTATTATTATTCATTTTATTGCCTATTCTCATTGCTTTGTTTGCTGAACTTTATTTTTTCTTCACTCTTTTTGTTTCTTTTCTTTTTCTTCGACTCCTCCCCTTCCTTTTCTTTTTTTTTCTTTTTTTATTTTATTTATTTATTTTTATTATTATTATTTTATTAATTTTTGTTTATTATTTTTAGTTTATTTTCTCTTTTCCTCTCTTTCCCCTTCTACTTACTACTTACTACTATTATTATTATTTATTATTATTATTATTGTTGTTGTTGTTATTATTATTATTATTATTATTATTACTTGTCCTCTCCCTGATTTCTCATCCTCCCCTCTCCTCGACACCTTTGTCATAAATAGTATTACTTTTATTTTTTGTAATCATTATTATTATTACTGTTCTGACTTGTCCTGTTATCTTTTCATTATCATTATTACAAGTATTTATACCATTATCATTATTAAGGTTGCAGTTGTTGTAGTTGTAGCGGTAGTAGTTGTAGTAGTAGTAGTAGTAGTTGAAGTAGTAGTCATTGTAATAGTATCGATTGTTATTGAGTAATTGTTACAGAGATTATTGAAGTAGTAGTTCATGTAGTAGTAGATGTCATTGGTATAGTACTAGCAGAAGTAGTAATGGTGTGGTTGTTACAGTAGTAGTAGTAGTCGTTGTTGGTGTAGTAATATCAGTAGTAGATGTTGTTGATGTATATAGTAGAAGTGATTGTAGTAGTAGTAGTAGTAGTAGTAGTCGCAGTAGACGTTGTTGTATTAGTTGTAGCAAACGCTATAGTAGTATCAGTATTAGTAGACACTTTAGTAGCAGTAGTCGTGGTTGTGGCTGTAGTAGAAGCAGTAGTAGTTGTAATATAAGTAACTTTCTGTAGTAGTAGTTGGTGTAGCACTTGTGATTTATTATTATTGTTGTCAGTTATTACTGTTGTCCTTTCTCTTTTTATACTCTCATATTTACTATCATACATTAATAAGCATTGTTGTTACTCCCTACATCTGACTGGTTTCTTGCTATATGTTTTATCTATATCTGTGACACTTGCTTTATTTATTGACTGTTATTGTTCCTTATGTATGAACTCTGACCTGTCCACCAAGTTACCTTTACATGCATGCACACACTCACACGCACACACTCATGCACATACCAGTACCTGACTATATTGTTGTTGTTTTGTTTTTGTTTCGTTGCTTTGTATTTGTTATTTGTTGATGTTTTCTTGTATTTGTATGATTTTTGCATATTCTAATAAAAAAAAGGACTGGGGTTGATTAACAGATTTATTGATTATTTATTGATTAATGAGTTAACTTATCCAGATTTACAGTGTACTTAAATTGTGACAATAGCTTCAGCGATTAATCACAAACAAAAAAATACAATATACAAATTATTCTCCATCTCCAATATACTTGAAGGCGGCGAGTCAACTTTATTTGTAGAAGTCAAAGATATCAATCTTGAATTATATTTCTCATAACCCAACAACAGTGATTTGTATTCCTCTCGCAGTTTCGGATCCTTCTGTATCTTTCTATAAAGTGACTCATCACTACGGATAACAAAGCAACCTGAGCTCGAATCAATATTCCTTATCGTAAAACCTTGATATAAACAGGGCCGCAGTCTAATTTGTCATAAACATAGATCCTGCTGTCTTCAGGAAATTGGATCTGTAGGGCTTGAAAGAAGCAAGCTTTTGATTGGTTCAGCAGCTGCCTTTTTGTCACAGCTTTATAATATGCCAAATTACACCTTTAATGTTACTGATATTGGGAAGATAGCAGTACATGCGAGTCATAGAAGGGATTTGATGCCCTGATTTATTATCTATAGGTGAAAATCTGATTGGTGATTAAATTATTTTTATTTAATTCTATTTAGAATTACAGTTTTATAAAATGATCTGAGTGGTAAAACTGCTTTTAATCGTAGTCAGATTTTCCCAATGATGTTTCAAAATTTTAAAAAAAAAATGGTTTCCTGAGATTTCACATTTTTCTGATGCTTTTTTCTGTCACAAATGCAACGATTTCTGTCACAACATCACAAAACAAGAATTCTGGTGACCATTGACATCTATAATAGGAAAATAGATTATAAGGAAGTTAATCTAGTGTTCATCTAATTAAAAAGATAAGTTTTGAATAAAATAAAAAAATCATAAATATAAATTAATGTAATGGTTTAAAATTGTTATTATTTGAGTTAAAGGTGCAGTAGGTGATTTGTCTTCAGAACAGTTTTTGTTGTGCTGGTTGGAAGTCTCTTCACATTTTTATAATGATGATTAAAATAAATGATCTAAATGTGTTTACATGTATTTTAATATTCTGGATAAGGCATAAAACTAAAAAATGTTCATCAATTTGAAATTTGTCTAGTCGATAATTCCCATAACTCTTATAAGTAGCCCAAGCTGGTTGTCAACAAATGTAGATTTGTACATCTGCGCACCCCGTTCACGCAGATCCGCCGTTTGCGCGTGCACATGTGCCACGTTCATCTGCACACGAGAGAGTGAAAGCCGTAAACAAATGATGGATCAAAACTTTTATCATTATTGGAGTTTCTTTTGCACGCTGGAGGAAGGATGACACAATGGCTGAAGTATTTTTTTAGACACACTGTTAAAACAAAATCTATAAAATAATGATTAAAAGACTAGGCAACTGGACTTCCAGAGATACTCCATTAAATTACAGAAATAACTATTTCACAAAATTACATGCAAAAAAACTTTTGAAATACATATTTTATGGTCAAAATAAATTAAATTACAGTTTATTACTGTTGATAATTTGCATTTAAACTGTGAAAAAATTGGGGGGAAAAAATGGTAATTACTGCCATTTTGCTTATTATTATTGAAATTATACAGATTATTGCTGTCATTTTACAAGTTATTACTGTAAATAAACATTTTTATTGAAATTATACAGATTAATGTGATTTAAAAAATTATTACTGTAAACATACATGTTATTAAAGCAATTAAACTAATTAATTAATGTGATTATAATGATTATCACTGTAATTATACACATTAATTAATGTAATTATGTAATACTAATATTATATTATATAATGTAATTATGCATGAAATCTCTAAATATACCATACATTCTTCCACTTTTAACATACATTAATATCAGGGAAAAAAAAAACTTTTAAAGAATGATTAAAAAAGCCTTAGTACAAATAATATACTACAAACTATAATATAGTTTAACAAATTTTTTAGGATATGTACGTTAAACTCCAAGTTTTGCTTGCTACACAACTGAAAAACTGCTAGATATAATACAGTTTTTCATTCGAAATTGTATTGTTATAAAGTACTATAAAGTCTACTGTCATCTTTACAGTGCAACTTCGTGATTTCAGGTGGCATGGCTTTGGATAGCAGGGAAGGAACTGTTTTTTCAAAGCTATTACGCTAACAGTTAGCATTTTGGCAGATCACCTACAGCACCTTTAAGTGTCTTGCTAACAATTATAGCATAGTATAATGGCCCTTTATGCAAATATTTCATACATATTTTAAAGCATATTTATTGTAAAATATACAATAAATAGCGCTGAAATAAAATATAAATACACTGTTATACCTCTGACCACGTCTGACTGTGCACGGATGGTTCTCTCACACCTCGACCGCGCACCAATGAGGAGAAAGATCTGTTCATCTCTTGTGATGACATCATCTGAATCAATCTGTAAGAGCAACAGAGACAGGTGAAACATTATTTTTATATATATAATTTCCGACAAACCCTGTCTGATGTATATCGTCAGCACATTTTTATCTGTAATTCTGAGACTTTTGTAATTTGGAAGTTCATGTTCTGCATTGTCATTCATTTTTTATTTGGCTTATTTACTGTATCAGCTGTCGCCACAGCGGAATGAATCGCCAAATATTTCAGAGGACATATTCCACGTTTTATGCAGTTTGATTCCCTTACAGCCGCAACTCAGTACTGGGAGACACCCATACACTATTGCATCCACACATACACTGCGGGCAATTTAGTTCATCCAATTCACCATTAGCGCATGTCTTTGGACTGATGGGGAAAAGCATGTTGGAGGAAACCCACGTGAACATGGGAAGAACATGCAAACTCCAAGAAGAAATGACAACTGGCCCACTCAGGACTAGAACCAACAACCTTCTTGCTGTGAGTCGACAGTGCTAAAAACTCAGCTGTGCTGCCCGGTTCTGCATTGTATATTATTTTATTAAATTGCTTCATGAACTTCAAGCATTTTTACTTAGTAAAGTTTTTTTAACTAATTTCAAGAGGATCACATGCTTATGATTGATAGCAGCTGGTCCTGCATTAGCTAACGCATGATGCACCAATCAGACGATTCCTAAATCACTATAAATAACCAGAGTATCTTACCTTAGCCATCTTCGTCTTAAAGATTCCCCCCCCCCTTCTACCCCTACTCCTCCTCTTTTCTTGACAGGGCAGCACGTCAAGTTTTGGCACACCCAACTGTTAATTTCATGAATGCACTGGCAGAGGGTGTCAATGGGGCTGAAGTCATTAGGCAGTAAGGCTAAGTAGATAGTGTCATCAGCATAGCTGTAGGAGGAGATTTGGTTCTTTCTCCTTATTTGGCTCAGTGGGAACTTATAAAAGTTTATTGAAACATTTTTTTATTTGTTGAGTGAGATGCTAATGGTTCATCTGAATGATTTATCCTAAGCTAAAAGTGCTTCTGACAGAACTGCAGATCAGCTAAATGGATTAAAAATTTTTTAAATAAACTGTTTAACTCTAGGGCAATTTAAAATGCCTTTTTTTCTTTCTTTTTTTTTTTTAAGTCTTAAATAAGTTTGCCTTTAATACTATTTTACCCTACACTCTCAGAAATAAAAGTACAGGAGCTGTCACTAGGGCAGTACCTTTTTAAAGAATACATTTTTGTACCCAAAGAGTCCACAGTGGTACCCTAAAGGTACATATTAGTGCCCAAATGCACCTTTTGTATTTTTGAGGTACCATTATGGACCGTTAAGGTACAAATGTGTACCTTATGAAAAGATACTGGCCCAGTGACAGCTCCTGTACCTTTATTTCTAAGAGTGTACCATACAATTAAATGAGCTAAAAACAGTTAAATGGTTGTGGAATAATTATGACCAAAAATTCCTATATATATATATATATATATGTGTGTGTTTCTTAATTTAAACAGATAAAAACCCACTGAGATCAAGACCTGTGACCTAGCCAAGAGGTCCGCAACACCAGACTTATGAAAAAAAATTATATTGTGGAGAGGTAAGCGTGATCGAACACCCAATAAGGGGGGAGAGCATGCTAGGAGCCCAGCGGCTAATCAGCAGGTCAATCAGAAATGATAAATAACACCTGTCTTTCTAGTGATTGGGCCGGAGAGACTCCCTTCTTAAAGGGAATGAGAAGAGCAGTCGAGAGTAGAGAGAGCACACACACACACACACACACACACACACACACACACACACACACACACACACACACACACACACACACACACACACACACACACACACACACACACACACACACACACACACACACTGCTACATGTGTGGTGGCATATAAAATTAATAAAACAGTTTATTTACCTGAATCGCCGACCCTGTCTTCTTCTTCCCTCAACAACAACGAACCTTACTACATATATTAATATTAATAATAAATAGAAAATTAAGATAATATAAAAATACAGTTTAGTTGTTCAGCTATACCACGTTACAATATGTTTAAAACACGTACATTGAGAAATGGACTGTTACTGTTTGTTAAAAAGGATAGAGCGAAACGATGTAATTCGGATGAGCTTAGGCATTTTTAGTTCAGAATGAAGAGTATTCCAGGATGAGGGGGCGGCATGAGTAAAGGCTCACTTTCCTATTTCTGTTTGAACCAGGGGAACAGTTAAATGGTAAAATTCACTGGAATGTAATGAATACTGGCTTTTTGACTTATGAAGAAGGAAACTTGGGTATGAAGGTACCAGTCCCAAAGGGGCCTTGTAGACCAGAGTCATCCAGTGGGTGTACCTTCCTACATACAGAGAAGGTCACTCAGATTTAGCACACAGTTCATAACGGTGTTCTTATGTACAGTTGCCTTGAACCTGGCCGAAGCACACTTGTCCCCTCTCCCGTCTCCCCCGACGGCCTGCACTCACATCGCATTCGGGCCTGGGCACGCTTACGTCAATGATTCGCTGTTCAGTTTAAGAAGCGCTCTCGCTCAGCACAGTGGAGATTTCTGTTTATCGTTATATCTTTTTAGTCGTTTGATATGCAGTGACACACAGTTCCGGGTCTGTGGAAGGGGAGGGAGATTATGAAAGCAACTTTGTAAATCTCATTGGAAAACTGGTTAGCATTAGCCTCTATGTAGAGGGCACATTGCAGCAGAAAGCCATTGCAGGTATTTGGAGCGCCTGAATTGTTCATGTGGCAAGCTATGGATGACCATCGAAGTGGTAGCAGCATCCATGGGAGCGGAAGGCATGGTTTAATGTATCATTCCAGCGAATGGGTCCAATGTGCTTCCGGTTAACGCTGAGCTAGACTCCATTGCTGCATTTGTTTATCTTCGGGGCTGGAATCCAGTCATGGTCACACAATTAAGACTAGAATGATTCTCTTTTCGTCAATTTGTTTAAAAACACAGTGGATTGTTCAACATATTCTTGATGGAGAGCAGATAATACGTTTTTCACAATGTAAACAAGGATCTTCATGCAACCATCTAAATATGAAGTCACTTACCTTAATCACAGCATGTACTTCCACAGGGTGAAGCCTGGGTTATACTCGATGCTTGTTCGCTTGAGTGTGCGAGGCGAATGTGACGTCATCGCGAGTTTGCAGATATTTACTTTTGGGTATGTGCGTCATAATTTCGTCCGACAGTGCGCAGAATTACAGAAATAGGTTTTCCACCATTCATAGGTTTTACACTGATGTATATATTGCAATTTTGATTTTAAAACAAAAAGTTATAAAACTTTAATTAGGGAACAAATTATTTCTTTGATAACCGGAAAGGAATATTTGAACCTATCAGTTTACAATATACTGATGATGTTTTTCTAGGCTTTATTGATGATCATGGTCAGGAATGTTGGACCAGAATTGCCTTTTTAGCATAAGAAGAGGACAGAAACTAGCCAGACAGTAATGTGTGAATTGTGGAGCGAGCTAAATCTAAAAAAAAAAAACATTGTATTTTTTAGTAAGTGTACTGTTTTGCTTTTATTCTTGCCATAATAAAAATATATTTGTAGAGCAGCCCCTGTACTCTTGTCACTAATATTTTACCAAACTTTAATTGGAAAAACTGTCTGAGATATGAACAAAAGCAAGTGATGCATTGTTAAAATAATTTATGAAAACGACAAAAATAATTAGTCTAAAAATCTTGAATGATATGACGTAGTTCCGGAAAGTTCCTACTTATCGGTTTATCCGTCTGACTTTACAGTCAGTTTCTTCTGACCGCCCCCTGTCGTTTTAAAGAAAATAACAACGATGAACGTCCGTTTCGTGAGGTGCGTGCAGTCAGCAGAGTGGCGCGATGCTCTGCCAGGCAAAAGTAGGGATGGCTGACGTGAAACTGACGTTTCGACACAGTGTCGAGATCCCGAAGCGCAAGTGTTTCGAAACACTGCACCGAAGCATGATCTGAAACACCCAGGTCACATGACTAAAGTGTTTCGAAACACTTGGGCACGTGACAAAAGCGATTCAAAGCATCGATCATTTCAGAGGCGTTTCAAGTCCCGGAGAATCTGGATTTGACTGGGATGATCTTTTAATGACTCTGTATTGTATGGCCTAGTGGGCCGTGTGTGTGCACTGTAATTCAAATTAATTTTGGGTTCGAATCTCGACTAGTACAAATACTCCAAAATTATGATTTTATGTATTTTAATCATGTTTCTGTTTTATGGTGTAGTCTCGATAGGATACAGCTGCGGATATGCCATCAATTTAGCATCATTTTTGTAACACTGTAAAACAATAATTCATATTTTTACAGTACTGTGATGGGTTTAGGTTTTGGATAGAAGTTAATAAAATACAATGGGAAATTTAATTAATAATATAAATAATTATTGTTAACTTCTGGCCACAACTGTATCTGATCTAGTAACAACCCTGTTTTATGAACAAAACAATGGATTTGAACCCATTATTCCCGCATGGTAGTCACAAACTCTAACCGCTCGACCATATGATGATTCAAGGCTACAAAGTGGGGTTTGATACCTCAATTTGCTCAACTGTTCTTTGCTGAAGCTGTTTTAGTGAAATACAAATAAAATGACCACTAGGTGTCACCGTAGATTGGTGTTTCGAAACATTTCGAAGCTTCGACACATTTGCTTCGATAGTTTCAGTGTTTCACGAAGCCTCGCTTTGCCCACCACTAGGCAAAAGTATAAATCCAGCTGCAGGAGAAACTTCTATAGGAGAAGGGAAACATTAACAGAAGCAGGCGAGCCAGGTAGAAGGTGAGGTGAACCATCTGACTTCAATTCCAGCCACTGAATGAATGGAATCTGGGAGGCTTTATAGGGGAGGTGATTGATGGTGCAGGTGAGTCTAATTAGAATTCAATGGATGGGGTGTGCACGGGTATGATGAGAGGTGACTGGTGAAGGAGAGCAATGATTGGAGCTGAGTGAACGAGATGGTAAGGGAGACTGGTGGTAGAGCAGCAGGAACGAGCCAGGGATGTGACATTATCACTTTGAATATGCCACACGTGCAATTGAAAAAGCTTTTATTTATAGATTGTTTCTGTCTATATTTAACCCAGCCATTTTAGATGACATGATGGCACACAGTGAGGAAAAAAGTAAACACAACAAAAACAAAAGTCAACCTTTATGCCAGTCTTTTAGTAGTACTGCTATTTTTCCATTCCATCTGCTTTGCATGGTAGACTGGTGACACTTGAGATCACGAAAGACTGTCAAAAACCTCCTTTCTCTTCTATTCATGTACAGTACGTGTTGGCTTTTCATTTTCCACGATCTCAGCTGAAACCATTGACATATCGTCCATCTATCAGCCCATGCGGCTCACCTTCTTTTAGGCTAATGTGCCGTCTCTCAGTGTTGTGAAATATTTGCACTGTCCTGTGGTATGTGACGAGCTCCCTTCAAGCTCCAGGATGAGAGAGCACATCCAGCCTAACACACCCCACAGCCATGGGCTTCCCTCCACCCCGTCCCACATACTGTATGAGCCCTCAACGCTGGAGGAACACTGGAGCATTTGTGCCCTGAATACATTCACAACCACCAAACAAAACCAAAGAAAGAAAGAAAAAGAGCAACTTAGTGGTTAGCACTGTTGCCTCACAGCAAGAAGGTCACTGGTTTGAATCCCGGCTGAGTCAGTTGGCATTTCTGTGTGGAGTTTGCATGTTCTCTGTTTTTGCATGGGATTTCTCTGGGTGCTCCAGTTTCCCCCACAGTTCAAAGACATGCTGTGGGTGAATTTAATAAAGTAAGTTGTGTAACTATGCATGTGAATGAGTGTCTATGGATGTTTCCCAATACTGGGGTGCAGCTGGAAGGGCATCCGCTGTGTAAAACATATGCTGGATAAGTTGGCGGTTCATTCCACAGTGGCGGCCCCAGATTAATAAAGGGACTAAGCTGAAAGGAAAATGACTGAATAAATGAATCTTGGAGACACAAAATATACCTGCAGTTCTAGAATCACCATGTGTTTACAAAAATGTTGTACATTAATGTAATACATTAACCTACATTAACACATAACCTATGCAATTATAATAAATAATAGCAGACATACTAACAGCAAAATAAGGTTTTTAAAAATAGAATCTTATCAAATGTCATTTTTATATTTAATTTTCACCTCTATGTTGAAATCACATTTAAACTGCATTCAGACTTCAAATTGCAATACATACAACACTAACATGCTTTAGCTGTTCACACACACACCAAATCAATAAGAATTAAATCACAGCATTCACATTAGCCCATAAATCATAGATGAAACCTTCCACAGAAACTGCAGAGTTAATTAACCCATTTGTCTTGTTTTGATTAGTGATTTTTGCTCTTGGAAAACATAACTGACCCTTACTAACGATCCAACTACATTGATTTCTAATGATTAGTATGTCCAACAGCCCAGTGTTCAAACAAATGAAAGGGCGCCGTCTGACAGATGTCACGTAACACATTTAACCCTTATTTGAAGAGATCATTGTGTGAAGTGATCCGGAATAATATGTGTGCAATTGCTGAATAATCTGAAGTATTATTTAGGAAAGGGATAGTTCGCCCCAAAATGAAAACAGACTCACCATTTACTCTCACTCAAGTCTTCTGCTGAACACAAAACAGAAATTGTGAAGAATGCTAAAACAAAAAAGCAGTATTGACATTCCCTACATAGCAAAATATCTTTGGCCCAGCTCTGGCCCACACAATCAGCTTTTGCTTGGCCCACATGCCCCAGTGAATTACAGTACATGACTGAACTTCCTGACAAGGGCCAAACATGGACCATATCTGGGCCAAGTCTCAGCCAAATTAAGCCTTAAGTGGGCCAAAAAAAAATGCCTTCTTTAGGCATGCTATGGGTGTGCTTTTTCTCGAAGTGACCTGATTGGTCTTTTTTTTTTTTTCTTTGAAAATAATAAATGTATTTTAAATGTGGGTCAAGATAGGCCAAACTGACGTGGTCCACACATTAATTACTAACATCTGGGCCAAATACTACATTTTACATCCGACCCAAGTATTGTTTGCTGCCTTAAAGACAGTGCCATCTCTGCCAAACCTTGGTTGGGTACAGAAACCCTTTGTGACTAGTATGTACCGTACCAAGTCAGCATATGAATTTCGTTGCCTAATTTCGGTGCCACTGGTGCTGCAACAAGGATGTTAGAAGCATCAAGGGGTGCATCAAAGGCACACATAGATACACGTTGTCACACCATCTCTAAACATTTAACTCTAAACAACTTTGAGAAGTACGGACAGGCAATGTGAGGCGTTTGTTCTTGCT
This sequence comes from Danio rerio, assembly GCF_052040795.2. NCBI lineage: Eukaryota > Metazoa > Chordata > Actinopteri > Cypriniformes > Danionidae > Danio > Danio rerio. The sequence goes on from NC_141032.1 coordinate 9,895,125, forward strand.
TAGAGAACAGACGCATGCAGTACAGTGACTCTCTTCAGATCAACACTCATGATCGCGTTAATCACATTTGCTTAAAGCATTCTAAAGGATATTTTACAAGCAAGGATTCTGAAACAGCAACGTGAAGCAGATGCTTTACAAAAGTTGCATGTAAGGGGGAAACACGTCAAAATGAATGACACATTTGAAGGTGCAGGGACTCTTAAACTTAAAGGCGGAGGAATGCAAAGCTTGCGATATCATCTGGCACTTTCATTGAGTACGTACATGGACACCAATGCTCCGATTTAAATATGATTAGGACAATACTCTGATTAAGTTTCTAGACTACCATGTAAACAGTGATTTTTGATTACCTTAAAGGACCACAGACACCTGCGTCGCAAAATGCAGACTTTTTTTCTTTCCATTTAACGTGCGGTATCAAATTCCATTAAAAGAGCACTCTTCCAGCAGTCCTTACTTAATGCTCACATTCAAAAAGTCGAAAAACTAAGAATAAAACACCTGAAATTACATAAAACTCTGGAGGAAACATGGATAGCGTGGTGACGCAATGACGTTAGTTGATCTATGTACTATAACATGTAAGACGGAATCATGAAAGGAACATTCAAAAAGCAACTCATGTAAACCCCTTCATCATATCATTGTCTTATTCAGGTTTAGGCAAATCATTAGATTACTGATAACCATGTAAACATAGTAACCCTAGAAAAAAGGAGTTCAGTATTTTGATGAAAGCCTTTCCACAGGTTAATAGTAAGCTAATGTAATTTCATAATGCAAATCCTAAATTCAAGCTAACCAACAAATGATCAAAGGAAATATATTAATGTAATTTAAATATATAAAATATGAATTGATGTTTACTTTAAACTTTAATTATATTGTTCTATTAAAATTATTTTTTTAAAGATTTTTTCAAATAAAAGATTTTTCTTGAGTCATCCACCATCATTTTGTTGCTGAAAAGTATCAGTTCAGGCACCATTTTGGCACCGGTAGTGTTTTAAAAACATCAATTTATCACCGGTATCGAAATAACCCCAAAAGATACCCAACCCTATCTTTGGCCCACATGCTGTATGGCAGATGAATGCCTACTGTGCCAGATGTTTGCCAAATCTAAACCAGAATTCTTTGCTACCTGGGTAATACTTATACCAATACAAATAATATGGAAGTTGATGGCTGTTTTCCCCCATCATTCTTCAGTGAGTCTTACAAAAGAAATTCAAACCAGTTTGGAACATAAACGATAAGTAAAAAATAATGACAGAATTTTTTTTTTATTTGAGTGAACTGTCCCTTTAAGGACGTTCAAACAGCTGCTTTCCCCAGTCAAAGTGAAATATAGTGGCAAGGCTGTGCACTTGGTTAATTGCACCTTTCGGGGTCATAATAATGCCATTTCTAAAGTGCCCGTTTATCAAGAAGTGTTGATCTCTCGCTGACCGACTCATTTTCTGCCTCATTGAGCGTGTGCATGCATTGGCCAGTAAGTCTTTCAGCAGCTGACAGCACAAACAAAGAGACACACTTTCCTTTCCTCATTAGCCTCAAATACAGGGCTTATCTTTGAACAATGTGCATCTTATTTTAGAATTGCAGAAACAAATGTATTAAAGAACTGGACTTGATAGCCGTGTTTAAATGACAACAGTTTAAACAAAAATTAAGATATTTGTTAAGCTTAATATCTTGCGAAACAACAACAACAAACTCTAAAAAAGCGCGAAAGGTGAAAAGGGTATTTCCCTTTTGCCTGGGTGATTTCTTGGCAGGGGAATCTCACACGAACTGCCCTGTCAGCGCTCTTCTCACAGGACCACCCAAACCAAACAGATCTATTTGTGTAGAGGATGAGACATCGATCCGACTGTATGAACCTGATCAGCCGAACATAATAATCTGTGTTCAAGCAGTCAATGATCTTGAACATGATTGATTATTAAATGGATTCAAATGTAGATTTAGGTTAAATCTATTTGCAATTTAGTCAGAGAAGAGTGAATTGCTATAGATATAGAGTTGAAGATAAACGTATAAACCCTCTCATGAAATTTTATTTGCTTTTCAAATATATCCCATTTAACAGTTGTATTTAAAACATTTTTAATCATATTTTTAACATAACTTTGCCATGATGACAGTGATATTTTACTAGTTATTTTGCAAGATACCAGTTTTCAGCTTAGAAAATTCATTAGATAACAGTGGTTTGAATGGAAATTTACAATATTGACACCATTATAAAAATGTTATATGATATATATATATATATATATATATATATATATATATATATATATATATATATATATATATATATATATATATATATATATATATATATATATATATATATATACAATTGAAGTCAGAATTATTAGCCCCCTTTGATTTTTTTCTTTTTTAAATATTTCCCAAATGATGTTTAACAGAGCAAGTACATTTTCACAGCATGTCTGATAATATTTCTTCTTCTGGAGAAAGTCTTATTTGTTTTATTTCGGCTTGAGTAAAAGCAGTTTTTAATTTTTTAAATACCATTTAAAGGTCAATATTTTTAGCCCCTTTAAACTATATATTTTTTGATAGTCTACAGAACAAACCATTGTTATACAACAACTTACCTAATTACCCTAACCTGCCTAGATAACCTAATTAATCTAGTCAAGCCTTTAAATGTCACTTTAAGCTGTATAGAAGTGTCTTGAAGAATATGTAGTAAAATATTATTTACAGTCATCATGATAAAGATACAATAAATCAGTTATTAGAAATGAGTTATTAAAACTATTATGTTTAGAAATGTGTTGAAGAAATTTTCTCTACGTTAAACAGAAATTGGGGGAAAAATAACCAGGGAGGCTAATAATTCTGACTTCAACTGTATATATATGAGCAATATCACACTCGTAGCAGTGTGATGTGTCTGTACATCGGCACCGGTGGGAGACGTGCGTTGTGTCTCACCAGTGATGATATACAGCCACACTGCACTGCTATGAGTGTGATATTGCGTTTAAACAACAGTTTTATGGCATAATTGTGTATATAAAAAAAGAAAATCCAACACGGAGAGTCTCAAAACCCTTTTGTAAGAGGAACTACTTTCTTCCGCCATTCATTCACATCTACAGCTGACTTCAAAACAGCAGCAACTGTTGCTACAGTACTTCACAAATGTCCCTTTAGTGCTAGTGTTTGAACGATTTTCTAGCGTAATGTCTAAAGTTATGACAGATCGGGTGATTTTGCTTAGATTTCAAGATTATAAGGCTGAATGCCTTCAGTCTACAAAGATTTCCCATTATTCTTCTGTTGCAATCGGTAGATCACAATAATTATCCATGAAAAAGCCAAAGCAGCACAAACACTATCAGATTACTGTTTGTTAGCGATAAGGAAAAGTTAGCGTTTAAGTTACGTATATATATATATATATATATATATATATATATATATATATATATATATATATATATATATATATATATATATATATATATATATATCAGTGATGGGTTGTGACTGGAAGGGCATCTGTTGCATAAAACATATGCTGGATAAGTTGGCGGTTCATTCCACTGCGGCGACCCCAGATTAATAAAGGGACTAAGCTGAAAATGAATGAATGAATATATAGGAAGTGCTTTGTATACTAATGTATAATAAATATTTCAATTAATTTTTAATTAATTAATTAATTAATTTAATTAATTTTTTTTTTTTTGGCATCTGTGGTTCATGTTTCATCCATGGAAACCTATGTCACAAAAGGCTATTGATAAAGGGGAAATTATTTTCTAAATGTTCTCCAAACTATGAATAATGGTTATTTTAAGATACATTCTCTGAAATGTTTGTTGAAAAATCCCAAATGATTCTACAACCGCTTGAAAAATTGAAATCTTTATGTATTCACTGGTTATTTAATAAATAAACAGTTAAATGCACTTTTAGCTTTACTGAATCCCTATTTGAGTTCATATTTAAGGAGACTGCATTGTGTTTAATTGGCAGTTGCACACACTATCTTTACAAAACAACAATAGTCACTTTATCGGGTATTGATCCATTATTCTGGTAAAAGTGGAAAGCAGAAAATAACATTATCTCTTTTGAAAAAAATACAGTGTATACTAAAATAATACATTTAAGTACAAGCTGAATGTAGACAATTAAATGAATGTTTACCATTAAATGAAAATGTATATGCTATTTTACATTTATTTTAAATGCAATCAGCTGAATGTTGTTGTTGTTGTTGATGATGATGTTGTTATCGTTCAACAGGTCTTAATTTAATTTTTATGCATAATTTGACGACTACTTACAGTAAAATGTCTTTGAAATATAAACTTTAAAAGAATGCTGGGTAATCATAACTCATGATGTTGGGTCAAAATATAATTTTTTTTTTTCAGTTAAATTTAAATGACACCCAACAATTGAATTTAATAAAACTAATAATAATAATAATACGGTTTAATTAAAGAGCCTTTTAAAAAATGCAAGATCACTGTACAGCATATATATACACACACATAGTTTGTCCATAATTGTGCCAACGTTGAGTTACAACAGCCCAGCATTTCTTAAAGTGTAGTTAAAATCTACATCTGAATGTACAAACAAGCATTTTTTTAAATGTTAACAAAGTTGTCATTTCTATAGAAACCTGAATGCAATATAATAGCACAATAAGTTGCAACTTGGAACCTTAAAATAAATGAACTGCAAATCCAAATAAAAAATATAATGAAATATTTAGTATTTTAGCAAGCATCAAAATCAAAAAGGAATATTCTCTTAAACACAAGATCATTTAAACATGTTTTAACATGAATTTTACTGTAAAAACCTTTGTTTGACATCATTGCAAAGTGCATGTTGTGAAAGTGTATGTTGTTTTGACTCACCAGAGCTCTGGCTCCCATCAAAACACAGCACAGCACTAAAGCCACAGAGACCTCCACTGACACCATGCTTAACCCAAGACCTTTGACCTTTTCCAGAACTCCTGCTCTCCAGAGAGCTCCTGTTTCTCTTCAGGACATGGCAGTCGCGTCGATGTGGAGAGAAGCGCAGATGTTTGCAGCCATTACTTCTTCATTGTGTTAAAGATGTTGTTACTTTCTGATGCTGCCGTGTCAAGCGGACGCACATCTGTTGAAGTCTGACCCGTTGTTTGTTTTTGTTGAGATTTTAACTTCTGGAATACCTGAAATAAATGCAGTTACAGAGATTTTAAAAATATATATTTCCTTTAATCTTACTAAAGCAAAAAAAAAACGTGGATGACAACTGAATGCTCTTTACCATCACAGATGATTTTCTTCCATTCATCAGATTCTTTTTTGTATTAACTCAGATCCTTGATTAAAGAAGAGATTTGTCAGTCCAATTGTAGATGTTTTAAAGAGAGACTTGAGGAGATGTGTCCAGGGATGTGATCTCCTGTGAGGTTAGTGGTGTAACGGTGGCCCTCGGCTCTGGGGCTCCACCACTGTTTATCATGTGGGACGGGCACGAAAGACGTTAACCCTTTACTGTCATGAGAGAAAGGAAACCTGCTCTCTACTTGTTTACATTGTTTATATTATTCCAAGCCAATTCTTGAACACAGACATGTTTATTAATTAATGGTTCTGGGAAAACTACTTAATGATTGATCTGTCAGTACAAATGTTTATGAACTGTATCGTTGATTCAGCCTTTATATTTATTGAATTCAATTTTGTCAAATTAAATGACAAAAAGTCACAGATCAGTATCCATCTGTCTGTCTGTCTGTCTGTCTGTCTGTCTATCTATCTATCTGTCAACATTGTAAAAAAAAATCGGTAATTTTACGGTTTATTTCCGGCAGCTGGGGTGAACGTAAAATAACAGCTGTTAAATTACAGAAATTTACCATAAAATAACGAACATTAAATTACAGAAATTTCCTTATATGTAAATTTCTGGTAAATTTCTGTAATTGAACCTCTGTTATTAATTTGACAGTAGTTTTCTGTAATTTAATGGCCATTTTTTACAAGGGGAGGTTGTCAGTCAGTCAGTCTGTCTGTCTGTCTGTCTATCTAGCCACATGAAAAAGACTATAGTAATATATAATAGATACAGTGAACCATATGAATTAATCTAATGACGTAATTTTATAGTTTTATACAATTTATAGCTCTAGGTAATATAACAGTCATCCTGCTGAAAAAAAACAGCATAAGCCAGCCTAGGCTGGTTGGCTGGATTTAGCTGACTAACAGTCAAGGCTGGTTGTCTGGTTTTAGCTGGTTGACCAGCCTGTTTTTTAAGGGGTTTCTAGTTTCTAAGGGGTGTATTTCCAGCCTGGTTTTAGCTGGTCATGCTAGGAAATGACCAGCTAAAACCAGCTTGGCCAGCCTGGTTTAAGCTGAACATAGCTGGTTTTGATTAGACTCCCAGCCTGGCTAGGCTGTTCAAGCTGGTTTTAGCTGGTAATTTCTCAGCCTGACCAGCTAAGACCAGTTTGGAAATGGCTGAAACCCCTCTAAAACTAGCCAACCAGCCTAGGCTAGTTTTTCAGCAGGGATAGCATTATAAACAAATTACCAAATACTATAGAATATAAACAACCATATGGTATATTACTCTACAATACAACATAGTTAACTGTAGTAAAACTTACTATACTACACTATATACTATATACTACAGTATTTAGTAAAGTTTTTAAGTTCACTGTAGCTAAAATTAGCATTAACAAAGTGTTGTAAATGCTATAACATTTAAAGTAGCCTATAATATCCTACACTTCAAAAACACAAAGTTAGTGTATTTACAGTAAATTACTATAATATTTTGTCATGTGAGTGTGTGTCTGTCTGTATTAACAATCTACCACTAGTGAAGCCTATGAACTTAGACATGCTAACAAATCATGTTGGCAATATGTTACAACATGCTAACGTTGCCAGAAACATGCTAACATTGCTAGAAACATATTAAAGTGCTTACCATTTTACAGGTTACAAGAAGCATGCTTCTTATGCTAGCAAATTACTAACCCAGATAGTACATGTACATCTGCAAGCTATTTTAAAGAGTATTTTGTCTGGATATAATTTGTTGTAAATGGTTTTAATGGTCTGTTTTACAAACATTCTTAATTGTAAACAGCCTAAAGACATTGTACATGTCTATTTAACCTCAGTTGAGAGACATATTCTGACAGATAATGTAAACAAACAAAATCAACATCTCTGGTATGTGCATAGTATCAGGGTAATTTATGGAAGCAACATGAAACATGTGCTAGCATTGTGAAACATTACTATTGGAGAGTAGGGTAAGACGAGCCAGTGGGTAAAGTGACCCACCTCCTGTATCTAGGCAACTGTGTACTTGTATTGTCATGTGACCAAACATTTTGCACCCACATACCATTTCTGCCAGACCATGAACAGGAGAAGAACATTGTAGAAGGGGTTAGCATCGTTTTAAAAACTGTTTTTGGCTTGTCAAAGTGAAATTTTAGCATGTCAGAAGTAGCTGAGCTACATCTAAACAAATACATCAAGGCCTAAAAATATTCATGATGCTTGTTGGTGGGGTACCAGTGTTTACAACCATGACTTACACTTAGTATTTGACTTGAGCTCATTTTTAGGGAATCTAGCCAGTAAGCACTCAAACCCTGCTGTATTTGTTAGGATTTTTTTTCAGCCGTAATGTGGAAGGCATAGATTGATGATTGAAAATGTTACTTTGTTGTGTTCTTTGGGTCATTTGAAAAACAAAAGTGTACATGCACAGATTTTTTCTATGACGCCCCATTTTTCCACTTAATCAAGCTATGTCTGAAATCTCCTTTAGCAAATGAGTTCTAGGCTTTTTGCAGGATCAGAACCAAACCAGTGCCGAACTTTTCTCTGGACACTAAATATCAATTATTATTGAATTTTTTCAAATAATAATTACAATAATTTAGATTTTCACATGAAACAGTAGGCCTACACAAATATTTACATGCTAACTTTAGCCAAAAGCTAACTTTTGCTACTGTATAACTTTTGAACGAAATAAATTATCATCACCAAACGTGATACACATGGTACAAACCTGTGGGCTTTGGCCACATGGTGACGCAATAAAGTTTATAAAACCATGAAAATGCCTTCATCAACATTAGCCAATTAAACAGGGTTAGCCATAGCCGGTTGGAAAATAAAACAGTGTTTTGTAGGCATGTATGATGCATGCTCTTAGAGGTCTGTAAGAATTTTAAAAGATAATTGTCTTTTTTTTATTTCTTTTTTTTTATATTGTATTTACTTTGATGTCAATTTAATGTTATGTCATTGCCATTGTATGTTAATAAGTAAAAAGAAAAAATATTTTAAAAGAAAATGGCCACTTGGGGGGTGATTTTATGTGTTTTAGTGTTTAATCGGCTGTGTGTTAAATAATGTTTAGCAAAGGCACACAAAAACATATCATATGATAGGCCTGCTTTTCCCAGTTTTTTATTAATTGCCACAATTGGAGTGTCTTCAAATCCCTCTTTGTCTAATTGGCTAGAGCAGCAACTGCCAATCGAATAGTGGACTAACAATGACTCTGACGCCCACCTGTGATTTAAATGAAACTCAAATTTCATATTTTGGAAACACAAACACATAATGAGAGAACAAGGGTGAAGGGGAAAAGATTGTATAAAGTACACAACACATTGGTATGAGTGGAAAAACTGATTTTGTTTGCAATTAGAAAAACTTAAATTTCAGGTTTCAGTTTTGTGCAATGTAATTCTAAATGCATTTTAATTTTTTGATTGCTGCTCATTATCTTTCCATACTCAACAAAGTTGTTTCTTATTCTGCATTTAATTTTTACTTTTGTTTGTTAAAATTTTACAAACAATGTAAATTTATGATTTACTCTTATTTTATTATTATTATCTTATTTATTATTTTATATTTTTTAATCTGCCGCCGCAATACATTTGGCAGGATTTTAATCCCTTGATATATGAGTGTAAACAAGCATGCAGATTTAGTGGAGATTGGACAATGTGTAGTGCTATAACAGCTACAATGTCTTAGAAACATGATAAACGAAAAAATGGCAGTTATTGTATTAAATTCACACACTTTTCACAAATACACAAATACAACACATTATGTGATAGGCCTGTTTATACTGAACACTTTGACAGTAAAATACCACTGTTACTCAAACTCTTCTTTTAAGATTTTTCAATATGTGCAAAACCTACTTTTGCAAACTAATCCCTGTTGTTTTGGTCAATCGCCATGAAACCAGAGTTCTAAGAATCTTTGGACTGCCCAGATCAATAATTATTGAAAAAAAGTTGAACTTTCCACTTTGGAGAGCTCATTTTCATAAGGAGCGTGTCTTTATGAACTTACATGCTTGTAAACAGATAAGGAAAACTCAATCGTCATGCAAGTTGTTGTGCTTATCTGTCATATAATTGTAAACAAGCATGGAAAAACTTATGTTTTGCTAAAACAGTAGAAAAGGTCTCAAAAATAGTTGTTTCAGTGTATTATGCTTAATTTAGTTTTTCAGATACCATTTTAGCCACTAGATGACAGCATAAGACCACTTATTAGTTCTGTCTGCTTTTCAATGCAAAATTAAACAAAACTGCGAAATATTTTTTTTATTTTAGACAGCTTTTCACAGATACACTTGATCTACATATGATATTTGCTCTTTCTGGCCAGATTTTCTCAAAGACATCGGCTGTCAATCAAACAGTTTGTTAAATATTTGATATAATACTAATATAGTAAATACTAAAATGTGTTTTTTTGTTGTTGTTGTTTGTTTGTTTTTCTCTACATGACCACAAACCATTCATTCATTCATGTTCATTCAATTTAGTCTCTTATTAATCAGAGGTCACCACAGCAGAATGAACCGTCAACTATTCCAGCATATGTTTTACGCAGCGGATGTCCTTTCAACTGCAACCCAGTACTAAGAAAAACCCATATACTCACATACATTTATACACTATGGCCAGTTTAGTTAATCCAATTCACTTATAGTGCAATTTGGACTGTGGCAGAAACCGGAGCACCCGGAGGAAACCCACGTGAACACATGGTGAACATACAAACTGCACACAGAAATGCCAACTGGTCCACTAACCACTGAGCCATCATGCCGCCCCTCAGCATAACCAGTATTTTACAAATTTTTGGACTGATTATATAAATATTTATAAAAAATGTTGCACTTTTGCATTAGCAGTCTTACCATAACCATTTAGAAAATATTTTTTAACCTGGTGTAAGCCTGTAAGATCCTAAAATAAATTTTAAAACCTGTTCAAACAAACAAATCATTTGGCAAACAGAAAAGCAATCACACACATATTATTCCAGTTTTACTCTGAATGGGATGACACTAAGGTCATCATATAACCTAGGCTCTTAAACATTCAATTTTTATTAATAATAATAAAGACATAAGAAAGGATATGTGTTACTCCATCCTGGAGTGGACATCCATCAGAAATTCCACATCATCACTAAGTCGATCTTTCTCTTCTGTATGTTGTAGTGCTGTTTTTATACCATGGTCTGGTAGTGTTTCTCGTGGTGTTTGCTTTGCTTTTGCCTTTTTGGGGTTAATAATTGTGATATCCTGATCGCAACAGAGACATACTGGGAAATCTCTGTAGACTGATGGCATTTCATGATGTTCAAGCTAATAATCTTAAAATGTCAGCAAAACCACCTGTTTTGTCTTCACTTTAGACATTATGCTGGAGAATCATTCAAATAGTAGCTCTAAAGTTACGTGTGTGAGGTAGCAACAGTTTCTGCTGTTCTGACGTCAGCTGCAGATGTGAATGAATGGCAGAAGAAAGTAGTTCCTTATACAAAAAGATTTTTAGGCTCTCCGGGCCCTATCAAACACCCGGCGCAATGTGGCGCAAGGCGCAACGCAATTGTTGTTTGCTAGTTTCAGCTTGGCCAGGAGTAATTTTGACATTTTGCGCCATGCTGTTTAAATAGCAAATGCATTTGCACTCATATGTGCGCCCATAGGCGTTCTGGTCTAAAAAGGAAGGCGTGTTGAGGCGCATTGCTGGCACGTTGCTATATTAAGAAACTATGGTAGATTTTTCAATAGACCAAAACAAACCTGGTCTATTGTCCAGCGCAGAGCACGTTAGTTGTGCGCCTCGCTTACACACTGCTTAATACACACAAGATGTAGAGCAATACGCAAATATCTTTACATATGAAAAAGTATTAAAATATTAAGGATATATATATAGGATATAATAAGAATATATATAGGATATAAGGATATAAATATAAAGGATTAAAATATTACAAAACAATTTTCTAGCCTACATAAATTTAAAAACCATACTTTCGTGCCTTCTTCTTCTCGGAGGGCTTTTTCAGTTTATTAGTGACAATTTGCTTTTTTTGTAATGCTATCATTATTAGCAGTATTATTTATTATATCCATATTTATATTTGTTTTATTAAAAACAAGCTTAGATTTGCCAACCTGTCAGGTTTCAGACCATATTTGGCACAGCATGTGTATTAGGATATAACTATTAGGATATAAGTGTGGTTTTTTGACCACACTTCATTATTATTGTTCATTTATTTGTTTGCTGTAAATTAGAACTAAATATAGGTACAGTTTTGAAACAAATCTTTGCGCTTAACAAACAAAATTAATTATTTGTTTGTTTATTATTGATGTCTGTGTGTACAAGGTTTCCCTATCCAAGAGAGCGAAAGTGAAAGTAGATAATGAGGAGTCCTTATCTCTCATTCTCGCGCTGTAGATGCTCTGTTTAACTGTTTTCTCTCACTAGTGAAGCGCTCAGTTTTTCCACTTACAAAGTCGTCATGTACAGCAAATAGCAAATGCGGTATGGCGCGACGCAACAGGCTCTTAAAGGAAATGGGAGATGAGACTCTGATTGGTTTATTCTCAAAACACACCTATAACTCAGTATGAAAATAAGCTCAACCATTTTAGATCATCTTTATATTAGCAAAAGTGGATTCAGACATGCCCTGAATGCGTTTGCGCCCCGCGCTTTGCACTTTGCGCATGGATCGTCAAAATAGAGTTCTTTGTGTTTTTTTATTTCCTTTTTTATATACTAGATTATGCCGTCAAACTGTTGTATAAACGCAATATCACACTCATAGCAGTGCAATATGGCTGTATATCATCACTGGTGGTGGGACACTAAGGTACTCGTCCAGGTAGTCCCAACAGTGCCGATATACAGCTATATCTCACTGCTATTCGTGTAATATATATTTTATTATTTTATTTTTTTTTTTACTTCTTCAAAATGCTTATTTAAAATGAGGTGAAACAACACAATTGGCAACCCTGGCAAAATTGCAAAATGGCAACTATGAAATTCGGCAACTATAGTGCCGGTGGCCTTAAATGGGGTAAGCATGTTTTAAAACATCAACATTTTTATTTTGTTTCTTTAAATTAATTACTTTCTGTTATATAAAACTTCGGGTCCTCTCCTGAACAAACTTGACATTAAATTATCCAAGCAGGCACACAACATCACAAGACATTAATATTAGGTTAGATTTAGATCATGACATCAGGTGACCAAAATTCAATGTCCATCCAGCGTCTAAGGACAACGTTATTTTGCTGTCCAACAATGATGTCAAATTACGTTTTGGTTAATTTTTGGTTGAGTTGGAAAATGACTAAAATTCAACGTCTGATACACATCATAGTTTTACCGTCCACACAACATCAAGGTTTAACATGATTAGACGATCTTATTTGGTTGATTTTAGGTTGGACATTGACGTCTGCTTGACGTTGGGCTCTGACGTCAACCCGATTTTCATTTTTTTCAAACAAAATCCAACGTCCCCATGAAGTCGGAGTATGTTGGGGTACAACGTCAATATAATGTCATGTTGATGTACTGTGCCTCCAGGGTACTTAATTTAAAATGAGTGTCAGGCACATAAAAGCAAAACAGAAAAAGACGAATTAACCCTGCTTATGTTGTTGTATGCTATATTATGAGTATTTTGCTCCTCTTTCATAGTCCAAACAGCACATGGGCGTCTGCCAAATAGCTTGGTCTGGAAAATATCTGCTGTGTTTAAAAGCCTGATAAACATCTTTAAAAGTTCTGCTGTGCTGTATGAATATTTCAAATTTTAAACATCTTAATGACATACTCTAAACATCTGTTTAACATCCAAAACATTTGACGTCTGGTAGATGTTTTGCAGATCAGCACATGCTCTAATACACACACCCTCCAGATGTAAGCACATACATCAAATAGACGTCTCCATGATGTGCGTCTGCTATCAGGGACGTCACTTTGGATACAAGTGTCTACTATATAGGTCAAATGTAAATGTTTATTTTGCAATGGTTATAGTAATAACTCCTAATCTATCTATATTTATCCCTTGCTTGCTTGCAATATTCTGGTGAGATAACTCTGAAATCAAAGTAAACAAAAATTGACAACAGGATCAGTACAGGGAGATAATGTTATAGCTTTAATTGATTTATTTTTCAAGTATTGGTACTTTTGCTGTTGGTGTTTTTTTTCTTTACCATTGGCGTTCATTAATGTATAGCCATTTAGTTTTATGTTTTGTTTCTCTTTTAGTTTTAAATAGCCATATCGAGTTTGTCTAAACAAGTAAAAGAAAATGAAAATGTGTTGACAGATGTTTTATATATATATTTATATTATATAAGTTTAGTTTATCATAAAAACCCTTAAAAGATTGCAGTTTTACTCAAGGGGTAATCTTAGCTTTAGTTATTCAATTCAACTTACAATACAAAAGTTATTGCAATATAACATTTAATTTCCTTTCGGAGTTATGAAAGAGCCTCGGCTGGCTCAGTTGGCGTTTAAAAGTGGAGTTTGCATGTTCTCCCTGCGTTCATATGGGTTCCCTCCAGGTGCTCCGGTTTCCCCCACAGTCCAAAGAAATGCGGTACAGGTGAATTGGGTAGGCTTAATTGTCCGAAGTGTATTAGTGTAAATGAGTGTCTGTGTATATGTTTCCCAGAGATGGGTTGCGGCTGGAAGGGCATCCGCTGTGTAAAAACGTGCTGGATAAGTTGGCGGTTCATTCCGCTGTGGTGACCCCAGATTAATAAAGGGACTAAGCCGAAAAGGAAATGAATGAATGAATAAATATTTGTTTATTTATTTATTTTTATTTTACCAAAATGAATAATTTACATTACATTACATTATAGCACAAATTACATGACAGGGAGCAAGACTGAAATGTATCTTTAAACAGATTCACCGTTTTTACAGCTTTCTTGTTAGTAGATTTAGAAATCAAAGACTTATAAAGATTTAGATCTTCAAGAAAAATCTAAAAGATTTACGCTTACAAAATTTACATTTGTGTATAAAATATTTTGCCAGAAATATAATAAGATTAAATAAATAAATAAATAAATAAATAAATAAATAAATAAAACATCTGTTCATTCTGATGTAATAAAGTCAAGAATCAGGTCAAGATAAGAAAAATAAGGTCAAGAATCTTGATGTTATTCCAGAGTCAGATATGAGTTTTAGTAGTCATATCAAAGCAGTAACTAAATCAGCATACTATCATCACACAAACATTGCAAGAATTAGATGCTTTGTGTGGTCTTACGCCTCATTCACATGGGGCTTCAGTTTCAATGTTGAATGGGTGATGTCTAGAGTTGCCAAACTGCATTGTGGATCCGTCGCCGCCGCTTCAGTGGCATTGCAGAATGCAGAAGTTGGCACTTGCTCAACATTTCAAGCGCCAACAGAAGTGTCAGCCAATCAGATCGCTGTATGCAAATACACCAGTTCAGTAGCCTATTGCGTACTACTGCTATCACACGCCCTCTGTCAAGCGTTGACGCTAAAGCCCCATGTGAATGGAGCATTAGAGAAACTTGCTCATGCTTTTATCAGCAGCAGGGTGGATTACTGTAATGGACTTCACTGGTCTTCATAAAAAGACAGTCATACAGTTGCAGCTGATCCACAACATTAGGCACATTCAAATCAAGACTTGAAACACATCTATTTAGCTGTGCCTTTACTGGTTTTAAAGGAACTCCTCTGTTATTAAATAATATATTGTTTTTAGACTTTTTTGCACAATAAATCTCTTGTGCCAAATTCTATAATTATGTGGGGAAAAGTTGGGGTTGTAAATTAATGACCACGATAACAGATATATTGTAGATTTGAAATGAATTTTATGGAGTCAATCTTGGGTCATATATACTCGCAAAACAAAGGAAAGATTTGCAAAAAAAATAAATAAATAAAGTATTGAGCAAAAAATAAAGAAAAATAAATGCAAATCTCCAAAAATCGCAAAGTGAAAATCTATTTTTGAGAAATAAAATTTAATTTTCCTAACAAAAATAAAGAACTGCAAAGGGAAAATTAAGTTTTGAGAAATAAAAATTAAATTTGCAAAAAAAAAAAAAACTGCAAAAAAAATCAAGCTATGCAAAATAAAGCTAAAATATTTGCAATAAAAAATAAAAAAAAAACTATAAATTGGCAACACAGTTTTTATAGCATTGCCTTTACAAAACCCGTTAAGTCCATTGCAATGCTCTTTTAGATTTGCTTTTTAGTCCACCGTGAGTTTTCAATGCTGTTTTTACTTTGCATTTCACATTTTTGTGGGTTTCACTTTGTGGTCTTGATTTGACAAGAGGGCGGTGTCAAACTTTGACGTTTATGGCAGGGCCAGACCTGCCTCTATTTATTTAGATAATTTACTCAGTATTATAATTATACAAGCGCAAAAAAATTTAACTGTAATTTAGAGAAAAACTAATTTGGGATAAAATTCCACAAAGTGGCAGGATTTTTAAGATGCTGATTAATCCACTTAATTTTGAATGAATTAAGATTAGTAAAACTGATGAAATTAAGACTGCAACTTTTCATAATTATTCAAAATTACAGATTTTTTAATATAGTGTTTCTTATTTTTCCATAAAAAAATTAAACAAGGATTGATCAATTGTCTTAGAAGTCTTGGTATCCACATTGAGTGATTGGGTCTAAAGCAGACCCTCTTCTTTAGAAAGTAAAGTTCTACCCTTAAGGCATCTGTTTTACAGTTGAAGTCAGAATTATTAGCCCCGCTTAGAATTTTTTTCTTTTTAATTATTTTTCAAATAATGTTTAACAGAGCAAGGAAATTTTCAAAGTATGTCTGATAATATTTTTTCTTCTGGAGAAAGGCTTATTTGTTTTATTTCGGCTAGAATAAAAGCAGTTTTTAAATTTTTAACACCATTTTAAGGTCAATATTATTAGCCCCTTTAAGCTATATATTTTTTCGATTGTCTACAGAACAAATCATCGTTATACAACAACTTGCCTAATTACCTTAACCTGCCTAGTTAACCTAATTAACCTAGTTAAACCTTTAAATGTCACTGTAAGCTGTATAGAATTGTCTTGAAAAATATCAAATAAATTATTATTTACTGTCATCATGGCAAAGATAAAATAAATCAGTTATTAGAAAATGAGTTAATAAAACTATTATGTTTTGAAATGTGTTGAAGAATTTTTTTGAGGGCCACCTCACAACCATCTACCCTGAGTACTTTTATTTTGAAATTAGTGTAACCGGTGATGACGTTTATGGTGTTGCTATCTCTTGGACTCGTGCGTTAAGAAGTCGCTCTGCTTAATTAAATGACTACAAAATTCTAACATACACATTTAGTTTACTGTCGTTAGTAACGGAACGCGTTATATCAATGAATGTTCTAATCATGACCGCAAAATAGTACCTGAAACTCTCCTGTTAACGCGTGCACGCCGCTGGAAGCTTATGATTTTAAAGCAAAGGCAGCATGACATTCTGACCAAAGTCGTTTGCTTTGGAGTCAAACACACAGCTCATGTGCCCGGTAAAAGAAGAGGAATGTTAGTGAACATCATGCTGAGGGCTTTCAGGTTATCCAGGCGAGCGTCTGCGGTGTTTCAGTGTCCAGTCCTTCACCCATGTAGAGCTCTGCACTCCAGTCCTGTGAGCTGGGCAGGACACAACAAATGGTCCAAAGTGAAGGATATTAAAATACCCAAAGATGCTGCTCGAGCCCGGGTCATTGCCAAGTACACCATGATGATTAGGATTGCAGTCAGAGGTGAATGCATGATATTTGAGTGAAAGTCCAAGGTCAAGTTGGTTTTAAATTCACACATTTGGACTTTCTCCTTAATGTAGTTTTAGAGAATATTGTTTTTGCCTAAATATGGCTCATATTAGCAGGCAATGACTATTCAAGTACAACATTGCTCATAGTCAAATAAATAGTGCTAATGTTGTTTTCAAGTCATATTTACATATGATTTCAGACCTAATATTAAAATTACCAATGTAAACTATAAAGGGAGCCTCTCACAAGTTGTCACTGAGCAATTGTGCGAATATAAAACCAGCCTAAAGAGCTAAAGTTGGTTTTATATTCAGATATTCAGACATTCTCCTTAATAATATAATTTTATTAAATTATACCTTGCAAATTCTAAATTGGAAAATCGTATTAGCAGCCAATGACTATCATGGATTAGGTAGTGTTAATGTTGTTTAGAAGCCATACTTGCATGCTAATTCCGATCGAGTATTAAAAGTAACATGGTAAACAATATAGAGACTGCTAAAATAACTAATATGCAAATTTAAAACCAACTTTACCTCAATAAAAACCCATCACTGGCTAATAATGATGCAATTTGCTGACGTGATGTTATAGTTTCACTGTTACACCTGACTAAAATGATTGGAATTAGTATTGTCATCATTTAATAACAAAAA
This sequence comes from Danio rerio, assembly GCF_052040795.2. Lineage (NCBI taxonomy): Eukaryota > Metazoa > Chordata > Actinopteri > Cypriniformes > Danionidae > Danio > Danio rerio. The sequence goes on from NC_141032.1 coordinate 9,913,010, forward strand.
AAGGTAAACATTTTGTCTTCCATAAGCCTCTTGTTATAAAATAAAAATGCTTTTATGAAATTTTTAGTCAAATCTCAAATCTGTTCTGAGTCTGACTGCTGTCTCTGGCATAGTTTAATAAATTACAGAAAATTTTAAAATGATTAATAAGTAACTTATGCCTAATTTTAGTAAAGCATTAAAAATATCACAATAATTCTTTAGTCTATATGTTTCTATTAATAGTGGCAATTCCACTGAAAATTGTGAATTAGTTGGTGGAGCCCAGATCATGACCTGCACCGGTTTAATTGTTCTCATATTAACCACTATTGTTAAGTTTTGTTGTTATTTAGTGTTACACCTGTTTATTAAAAATGTTCGACAAGTCAAGAAAAAAAATCATGATTCATGATTTCATATAAAATAAATGGCACAAAATGAAGCTACAATTCAATAATAATAAAAAACAGTGAAAGAATTGACAAAGTTGAAAAAAAAAATGGACAAAGACCCCTTTTTATTGTTAGACCTCAAACTACATGAATATAAAAAAAATCTCAAAAACGATTTTGCCAAAAAAAGTTTTTACTACAATAGAGGTTAAGTTAATTTTATATTCGTATATTCATGCATTCTCCTTAAAAATATAATTTCTGTAAAGTATTCTTTGCAAATTCTAAATAAGAAAATCATATTAGCAGCCAATGACTATTAAAAAACAACCATGCTTACAGTCAATTAGATAGTGTTCGTGTTGTTTTCAAGTCATACTTACATGCTAATTCTGATTGAATGTTCAAATTAGCATGGTAAACAATATAGTGACAGTTAAATGAACGAATGTGCGAATTTAAAACCAACTTTACCTCAATTTTACTACATATTTGTCAACTACACATGTACCATAGTAATACTATGGTATACTTCAAAGTACCATGATGCCACTGGGTGATTTTGCAGTGACTCTGTGTGAGATGACCTGGTGTTTTTGTTTCAGAGGGAGGACCCAATCCAGAATTAAATGTTGGACTGGCACAAATTCTAGAGCAGTGCCGGAACAAGAATCTGCCCAAAACCACCATTGAAGGAGCTCTAAAGGGAGCCGTAAGACTGTTTTAAATATCTACTACTTGCATAAATAAATGACATTAGGTATTTAACAGGATTTGAAGAAATACTGTAGTTTGCACAAAATATAAGATTCAGTATTTTTTCTTAGCTTCAGTTTTTCCTGTTTTTTTCACAACCCCAAATCAGATGTTTAGTATGCAAAAAGCAAATGAAAAGAAATGATTTCTAAATTTACTTTGACTTTTATTTGATTGCAGACAATACAACAGCACATTATTTAATGTGTTTCTCATGGTTTTTAAAAATAAACACAATCCAATTTTGGTTCTTGTAACACATTTAAAAAAAAGGTTGGGACAGTAAAGCATTTACCACTTTGTAATGTTGCCATTCCTTTTAACAACACTTAAAAGACATTTAGGGACTGAAGACACCAAGTGATGAAGTGTTTCAGCTGTAAGTTTCTCCCATTCTTCCTGCAAACATGTCTTTAGGTGTGCAATAATACAGAGTCTTCATTGTCCCATTTTGCGCTTTAAAACTGCACCACACATTCTGTAGGCAGGCCAGTCACATACCTGTATCTTCTTCCTTTACAGCCAGGACTTTTACTAATGAAATGAAGTTGACCAGACAAAACTAGCTAATGACGTCACTGTGAGGGGTAGGTTTAGGTGTATATGTTAAAAGCATTTTATGCAGTCTCAGCTTGCATCTGCATCCAGACCCTTCTCGTTTTTGCATGCATGCACATATATGTACACACTCAAACACACACACACACACACACACACACATATATATATATATAGTAAAATTTTTTACACATCATTTATAAACAATAGTTTTAATAATTCATTTCTAATAACTCATTTTTTTTTGTCTTTGCCAACATAACAGTACATTTTTCTGGTTATTTTGTTTATTACAGTTGAAAGGTGTAAATAGGCTGGGTTGACTTGGCCAATTGAGTAAGTCATTTGATTAAAGTGGTTTGTTCTGTAGCATGTCACAAATCTCCAAATCTTACAATAAAGCTTTACAATATTATATTTGTGCATATACATTAGTCAGTACTGAAGCTCAATCTTGAGCTAATCTAACTAAATAACTCCCAATATCTGTCCAATAATAGTAGTCCAAATTTTTGTTTGAGAAAATTATTTTTTTTAAATGGAAAAAAGAGCAAAAAAATCAAGAGAAACAAAAAATATATGAAGTTTTGTAGTTTGTAAATTTTTTTTTGCAATATTTCACATAAAATGAAATGTATTATCTCTATATTTCTACACATGTTCTGTGGCTAAAATATTATTCTAAAAAATATATTTCTTTATTAAATCACTTTTGTTCAAATGCACCAAAATACATTACATCACTGAGAAATGGATATTCAATATAGGGTGTAATCTCTATGCTGAGCTATGTATATGCATGTATTTAAAGAAATAGCTTATTTACATTGTAGTACATTGTATTGTATTTTTCAGAACTATCCTTCATATCAACTTCTTTATCAAAATAAAAAGTCTTAAATGCGGTTCATAAAATTGTGTCCTAATGAGATCAGCGAATAATATGATGAATAATGAGTATTTATTACACTTTCATCTGACCTTTGAAGACATAATACACTAATTTAGTGGACTTACTTTGAATCTTCACTGGTGCATAAAGTGACACCGAAAATGCTCCAGAATATTCTACCCGAGATGTTAGAAGCCTAATGACACGTCTTGTCTCTGTACAGAAGTCAAAGCCTGGAGTGCAGTATCTTTACGAGGCCACCGGACCAGGCGGATGCAAAATACTCATCGAGGTTCTGACCGACAACAACATGCGATCCCTTAATGAAGTCAAACGTATCATGACGAAAAATGGGTAAGCACTGATGAGCTGTGTTGCTAAACCCTACAGTACATAAGCACTCATAATCAGCTGGATTTGTCTGTTTGTCCACAGTGGGGCGCTACGTGAAGGAGCACGTCGGAACTTTGACAGGAAAGGTGTCGTGGCTGCATCCAGAGACGGGATCTCCTCTGAGAAAGCTCTAGAACTGGCCATTGAAGCCGGAGCTGAAGATGTGCAGGAGATGGAAGATGAGGAGGACAGACCCATACTACAGGTATGAACACACTTTCTAGTCTTTTTTTATTAACAATGCTTAAACAATAACAGAAAGGCATTAATAGTTTTTTAGATTATATAAAAGAATGAGATAAACAATTCACATTCACAATCCTTCCATCCTCAATAATAATAATACTTATTTAAATAAATAAAATAACAAATGTACAAATAAAATGAATGATAAAGAAAAATGGACAGCAGGGGAGTTGAAGTTCTCACAATATGAAACCAAAATCCTCAAATGATGAAATAAATATCTTGCTTTTTGGCTTTTCGTCTCTCTTAATGTATTCAAATATATCACAAATTCTTTAAATACCACTAGTCTTGGGGGGAAAATACTTTCATGAATCTAAGATTGTAATAATATCAATAAATTATTTGTTATATAAGATAGAAAGAGATTTTTATTTTTAAGTATTATGCCAAACTTAATAATTTCCCATGAGAAAATAAGTCTTACCGATATTTTCTGATGTATCCAAACTAATACTTCGTCCCAAAATGTTTGTACTAAATTACATTGAAAAAACAAGTGTTTCAATATCTAAATTACAAAACTGGCATACAGTTGAGTCATCAATATTACATTTTAACCTTAGAAATTCTTTTGCAGGATAAATGTGAGTCATAATTTGAACATTTAGAATTAACAGGTCCTGGAAAACAACACTGTGTTAGACTGTGTTATCTCTCAAAAATAGTTTTAAGCATTTTCTATCCTCAGATCAATTGTTTTGGGAGTTATTGTTAAATATTTTATTTGTTCCTTCACTAGGTTAACCAATTGCAAAGGTATATTCTTAATAATTCTTTCATATCTTTTAGGGGAACAACTTATTAGTCCCTTTTTTAATCAGGGGTTGCGACAGCGGAATAAACCACCAACTTATTCAGCATATGTTTTACACAGCGGATGCCCTTTTTAGCTGCAACCCATTACTGGGAAACACCCATACACTTTCATTCACACACATACACTAACAATTTAGCTTACCCAATTTACCTCTAAATCTAATTAAATTAGGCCTTTATTTGTCACATGCACTTTCGTATAGTGAAATTTAACCCCCCGACCGTACACAAACATCACAATTTTCAGGGGAAGACAGGTCACAGGAGGTAGCATTTAGAAAGGGAAGTAAGATACATATTAGGAAATAGAGGCAAAAAAACTCCCTCCCAACTTGCCCTTGAATTAGAGCAATGTGGGACCAGGGAGACAAAAAGAGCCCCATCAACCAAGCTTAAAAACACACAGACAAGACACAACATGGCTACAGGGGATGGGGACAGGGGGTGTGGATATAGTCCGATGAGGGCGGGCAGCCATCTGGTCCTGCAACGATGGAGGCGCTAGTCACAGACCCGTCTTCCCCCTCCTGTGGGTGAAAGCACACGAAGGCATGTCTTTGGACTTGTGGGGGAAACCGGAGCACCTGGATGAAACCCAAGCCAACACGGGGAGAACATGCAAACTCAACACAGAAATGCCACCTGACCCAGCCGAGGCTCGAATCAGCGGCCTTCTTGCTGTGAGGTGATCGTGCTACCCAATGCGCCACTGTGACGCCCCTGAAATTTTCAATCCACATCAGATAATACAAAATTTAAAACATAGTATAATATAGAATTGATTTAATTAAAAGCACATAAAGGTTCTCACAAACTTAAAATTAAATTTAGGTCTTAAAGGGCACCTAGGTTACCCCTTTTTTCAGATTTAATATAAGTATTTTGCGTCTCTAGAATGTGTATATAAAGTTTCAGATCAAAATACCCATCAGATTTTTCATTATACCTTTTACAAGATGCTGTCTTATACTTATTTCCAGCAGGGGGTGGTTTTTTCCTACTGCGCCTTTAAGCTTTTTCTTTCCCGCCCACTGTTTCTACATGCCTCCTCCCTCAGCTGCGTCAGACAACAGACAGACTTAAAGGAAGAAGGTCTCACGTAGCGTTTGTGAGATACTACAGTAAGAACTAACCTTTACTAATCAGTATTGTGAAGTTGCATTGATGAGTCACACACAATATCGTTACGAAGTTAACGCCCGCGCGCGCACACACACACAAACACACACACACACCGCAGATGATACACACACACACACGCAGACAGGCAGACAGACAGAGCGCGCTTAGCCTAGTTAAGGCTAACCTCAAGTGTGGATATCTGTTATGCTAATGTACAAAATAAACCTGATTTAACTTCCACAAATCGGGATTGAAGCGTCTTCTTTTATAATTGTTCTGACACGCGGCTGTGCTGATGAAGTAAAGCTGAAGTAAATCGCTGTAATTAATTACACACATACTCTGTTTTAAAACACTTTAAACATTTGAAACTTACTCTTAATCACATTTGATGATGATTGCTGATCCTAGCGAACAGAACAGAGCTTTTATTCCCGGTTGCTCTGCGTATGTCTGTCTGGTCTTGTTGACATATACACGCGACTACCGGAACATGTTAATGCACGCAGCTGTCAATCAATTCGGTGGGCGGGGGGATCGCACACCTACGTAATGATGCGATCGATTTGAAAACAGCTCCAATTGGCCGACCCTTTTTTTTGTAATTAAATTGAAAAAAATGGACTGGGTGTGTTCATATCACCCCAGTATGACGGTCTATACACTATACCAACACACAGATCTGTCCAAAAAGCTTGAAAAGTAGATTTTTTACCATAGGTGCCCTTTAAATCATTTTAAACAGGTGTTAATTTTTCTTTGTCTGAGTAAAGCTACTCCGTTGGGCCGACATTCATCCAATGACCAACAATCCATCTTTATAAAACCTTATTTTTTGTATTTAAGTCTTTTATTGGAAAAAGATTCAATCCACAACAGCTGTTAGACATTTTACTGCAAATACTCTATTAAATTCCCTAATCAGGGAAGGAAAACTAAAAACAATTACACGATTCCTAATGATAATACAGGGCCATTAGAAAAACCCTTACTGTTTAACCTTGTATTAGTCTAAAATTGATTTCTTAATGGTCTTAAAGGGAAAATGAAGCACTCAGTCAAGTTTACCTTATTTTGTACATTGGATTCCACTTTAATGAAAATACAAACTCGATTAATGTAACCATTTAGATGAAAACGGCATGTTTTACTAAAGATTTTTGACCTAGGGTGCCGCCATCTTGGAATGTCGCTGTGTCTGACGTCATGGGGTTGGTTGAAGTAAAGGAGACCGTAAAGCCTAACTTAACCCAATGTATGAAGTTGTGGACGTGGAGATGCTGCAAATACAAGCATCAGATGTGTCTAATTTAAAAGTATAAATATTTATTGTGTTGTAGGTATTAGATCACACTTTCCATGCCAGATCTTGTCAGGAAATCTCAGTTTCTCCAGGTATCTTGACCACAAGTTAGCAGAGATTCCAATACTGAAACCTGTTAACCAATATTCAACTGAATCAAAGATGCGTTGTGGTCTGCTCTCTCACGCTGCTCCAGCGCTGCCTGATGAGAGGGTTTACATTCAGACTAATACAACGATTAAAATCATACATGACTTCATGCTTTATTAAGTCACATCTGTGTGGATTATATCAAGACATATTCTTTCATCAAGTTGATCAACTCAATCTCTCAACATGTATGAAGGTTGTAAAAACCTGCCAAGAGGAAAACTGTGCTGATCTTAGTTTGGTTTGGACACGAGCAGAGATGAGGGGCTGTAACAGTGAAAAGTGAAGTACCCGCTCCCATTACGTCAGCACCGGACCTGGTTGAAACCACAGGCAGTCAAGCAGCGTAATACAGAGAGTGAATCACTACCGACGTAATGGGGGTGGGTACTTTAACTTTTCACTGCTACAGTCCCTCACCTGTTTTATGAGGGCTTCATAAGGGGCCACAAACCGTGTTAGGGGAAAGAAAGAGGCATGGGTTTGCAAAAATAATGACGAAACGACTGGTCTAAACTGGAAGTAAAATATATGTACAGCAGTAGTAATGGTTAATCAACGCATTTGCCCTATTTAAAAAAATATACTCATTTTAATCTTGCAATTATGATAATTTTTAGAGATAATGTCTGTTTTTATCAACTTTTCTGTCATTTATTTTTTATTTGCTGATTGTTTTATTAATTTGATGATGTTAATATATGTTAGGACTGCGTTGTTTTGTTTGTGTGTTTGATTTTGATTCTAGATTGGGGGCGTGCCTTCAGTGCACCTGATGCTGGTCAGCGCCCTTATTTAAACCCCGACAGAAAGTTTGTCACTTGGCAGTTGGCCAGAGCCGCGCTCCTATTTGGCCATTATGCTTTGTTTCGCATCCATACACTATCACTGACAACAATTACCGCATCCATACATTTGCATAACATACTGATACTGATATTTTGATTATATAATTTAAATTGAGTTAAATAAATATTCTTTTTGATTATACTTCTCCTTGTCGTCTCCCTTATTATGTTACATCCCTGAGCCAGGTGTAACAATATATTACATAAGCTATTTTATTTACAAATCTAAAATGTTTTGGCATTCAAGTTTGCTTTGAACCTAAAAGAGAGAGAAGCAGATTTGACCTGTCAGTGGTTGCACATGGCTCCTGAATAGTATAAAAGTATTTATTTTTATTTGAGTCTTTTTAAAGTCTTTTTCTTTACTTTAACCCATTGAAAAAAAACAGTGACATAATAAATACAATTATTATTAGAAATGAAATTGTTTTGTTTGTCGCATATAGTTAACTATTTATATAATGTGGGTAAATGGTGTGTTTTAAATCGGCTACCACCACATGTATATTTCAAACCTGTGGGAAGCACTGATATATATATATATATATATATATATATACTGATATATATATATATATATATATATATATATATATATATATATATATATATATATATATATATATATATATATATATATATATATATATCAGTGCTTCCCGCAGGTTTGAAATATACATTTGGTGGTAGCCGATTTAAAACATATATATATATATATGTGTGTGTGTGTGTGTGTGCATATATTTTAATTATTTATGTATTAATTTTTTTTCAATATATTTTATTTTTTCAATGTTTCTTAAAGAAAAACTTAATTAAATGTTACTGTTAAATGTTTATTTAGTTTAGTTCATTTTCAGCAGATTAAAATGATGTTCTTGTTTGCTTTTCAGAATAAATTAAGATTCAAATCAGGAATCAGTTTGGTCCACAAATGCTCCTTGAATTATATGAAATTCCTCTAGCGGTGTTATCACTGGACATAGTTTAAGATTGTTGAATTCTTAATGAAAAATGATCTTGGTTATTAATAAGCATCTTTCTTTCCTCTTCAGTTTATCTGTGACATGACATCCATGAAGGCTGTGCGCAGTGCTCTGGAAAGCTTGGGAGTCCACACTCTCTCTTCTAGTCTAGAGTTTGTGTCTCATACCCCGTCTCTCCTGACCCAGACTCAGCTAGAGACAGCGTCCACCCTGCTGGAAGCTCTCCATGACTGCCCTGATGTGGTCCGGGTATGGGATAACATCCAAGCACAGACATAATGTTCAAAAGTCGATTCACAAACTGCAAAATAAGCGTTGATGGACTAATTCATTATGTACATGCCTTAAGAGCCGATTGAAGAAATGGAGCTGTTTGGTCAAATTGAATTGCACATTACCCGGATATATTCTGTGTGATGGAAAAAGGCATGGTTGGCCATTTTATTGTCACTGCAATAAAGAAGATGTACAGAATTATTCTTAGATTTGTAAATTCGTTTTATTGTAATATTTCTCACAAACATTACATGAGATCTGCTTCCTTCATGTCTGTCACTGAGCTGTTTATGTGATGGAGCTGAGGCCGACTTTGAGGCACACTCTAGCAGGCACGTGAGAATGGTGGGTGGGAAGAACCAGCAGTAAGTACACAGCTAAATATTGTAAAAAGCAGAAAACCCAATATTTTAAAAGCTGTATGTGTGTGTGTGTTAACCTAGTTAAGCCTTTAAAACGTCACTTCAAGCTGTATAGAGGCGTTTTGAAAAATATCTAGTCAAATAATATTTACTGTCATCATGACAAAGATAAATCAGTCATTAGAAAGGAGTTATTAAACCTATTATCTTTAGAAATGTGTTGAAAAAAAAAAAATGTTCTCGCTGTTAAACAGTAATTGGAGAAAAAAAAAAATTAAACAAGGGGTCTAATAATTCAGGGGGGCTAAAAATTCTGACTTAAACTCTATATATATATATATATATATATATATATATATATATATATATATATATATATATATATGCGCGAGGCAGTAGGTAGTGCTGTCGCCTCACAGCAAGAAGGTCGCTGGGTCGCTAGTTCGAACCTCAGCTCAGTTGGCGTTTCTGTGTGGAGTTTGTATGTTCTCCCTGCCTTTGCGTGGGTTTCCTCTCCAGGTGCTCCGGTTTCCCCCTTACAGTCCAAAAACATGTGGTACAGGTGAATTGGGTAGCCTAAATAGTCCATAGTGTATGAGTGTGTGTGGATGTTTTCTAGAGATGGGTTGCAGCTGGAAGAGCATCCGCTGCGTAAAAACTTGCTGGATAAGTTGGCGGTTCATTCCGCTGTGGTGAACCCGGATTAATAAAGGGACTAAGCCGACAAGAAAACATACATGCATACATATAGTAACGAGACTGACACAGAGGGATCCGTTTTGCAGTATTTAATAGACAGTTCAATCACATACATAAACCACGCACTAAAGTGCACTCACATCATCAGCATTCAATATAGGTCATGGGGCTGGCGGCTGACAGACACAGGGTGATGTGTCAGGCATGGGTCAGTGGCAGGCGGCGTGGTTCAGAGTCCGTATAACAAGCGTGGGTCGAGGGCAGACAGCGAGGTTCAGAGTCCTTATAACAAGCGTGGGTCGGCAGAAGGCAACGCAGAGTCATAAACAGTCCAGGGTTATGCACAGGAGATCAGGCAGGGAAACCGCTCAGAAATGTTGGCCGTGGCTGAACAAGACTTCACCATTAACTGGTGTTTGAGTGTGGCTTATATAGGGAGCGTGGGTCGTTAACGGGATTCGGTTCAGGTGTGTGCACAATCAGTTTAGGTGGATGATGTAATGCTTAGAAGTCCGGGGATGGCGGCCTCTGCTGGCCAGCGAGGGGAATGACCGGGACCGAGTCGGTGACATATATATTTATCTGCATGTATATATATATATATATATATATATATATATATATATATATATATATATATATATATATATATATATATATATATATATATATGCAGATGCGACTGCAGCTGGTCCAGAACACAGCTGCCAGGCTCATAACAGGCTAGAAAACGAGAACACATTAAACCTGTACTGGTTTCTCTACACTGGCTGCCAATCCAGTTTAGAATTCAGTACAAAGTTCTGTTGTATGTTTTTAAATCCCTCCATGGCCTGGCCCCTAAGTATGTTTCTGAGCTAATTATTATTACACACCAACCTGTGAGATCTCTTCGCTCTAAGGATCGTCTCTAAATTGACAGTTCCACGATCACGTTAAAAATGTTGAGTTGATAGAGCGTTTTCAGTAGCAGCTCCAAGACTCTGGAACGATCTTCCACTCTCCTTAAGAACAGCTCAAACTTTTGAGTCTTTTCAGAGATCACTGAAAACACACTTATTTTCTTTAGCTTTTAATCATGTGATGTGAGTTTATGTTTTTTGGTTTTGTGTAAATTTACATGTGTTTTATGCACAGCACTTTGGTACCCATTTTGGTTTGTTGAAAGTGCTATAGAAATAAATTGAGAAAAAAATATATATATGTATGTATATAAAAAAACAAATAAATGGATGAGAGAATATATTTATATATATTTATATATATATATATATATATTTTTTTTTTCTATCACTCATTTTTTTCTCCCATCTTTTTTTTTCTTCCACCGATTTTTTTCCCTTACCATTGCGTCTCTTTCGTGTCTCCATAGAATACACTAGCCTACATTATTGTGTAGATCTAAATTGTTTAAAGATGATACCTTAATCCTTTATAATACGATTCTTTGATTTGTATTTAGAGTAAATTATTTCTATCATCTATCTATCAATCTATCAATCTATCTATCTATCTATCTATCTATCTATCTATCTATCTATCTATCTATCATTATTATTATAGGCAACTGAGTGAGCCAAACTCAAAGTTTCGAACCGTTTTCTAGTTATTTTATTTTCAAAATCGGTGGTAAACTATCTGCTTTTGCTTTCAGTACGCCAATTAATGTCACGTATGTGATATTTAAATTCACATTAGTAACATTTTACACTGAATAAAGTGCACAACCAGCAGCTGAGGTGATCTTCAATCAATGTAGTTTATGCTGCTGTTTAGCTGAGACATCGCAAAAAATATAGTTTCTAATCTAGAAATTTTGCGCAACACCACAGATGGTTAGGACAACTCATTTTAACATAGAAAGGATCCATTTTATCATGCATCGCAGCATCGTGTGTAGATAAGGCATCCTTTATGTCACCAAAATTTTTGCTTTAGGTCAGTCAGTTAAATTATGACTTATCAATAATTCAATGTAACGCCCCATCAAAGGCCTTGAGTTCAATCTATACCGTGCGAATATTGATTTAAAACAGAATCTTTTCCCACTCCTATATACATTTGGTTCTGGTAAGAGGTTGTTCCTGGGGGCGATTGCACTCTGTTGATTCAACAGAGTCTGAAAACGCCAATAAGAAATAATTGTGGCTTCATGAACATGTTTGATTAGGATGTGATTGATTTGTTTTAGAGTGGCTGCTGCTGACTGGTACATACTGAAAGGGTTTTTGTCCACGTGAGGGTTTGTTTGTCAATGTTCTGGGTCGAGTCACAAGAGGACGAGAGCCCATCAGAGATTTTGGCTTGTTTGTACAGGAAGGGCATTTGGATTATGTAGCTACCATATGAATCTGGGACTGTAACAGATTTCCCCAACGGGTAACTTTACGAGAACGGACAAAATGCAGCGCTTCCACGGTAAGAGCTAGAGAATATATTATATAACATGCTGTAGAGTGGAGTGTCTCTCAGTTAAGGTCAGATGTAAACCAAAGCAAGCGGCGGAGTCCCCAACAGTGACGTAGGAGGAGCTTCCACAAAACAATGCTGATTTTAAGCTTTTACAATGGATTTCATGTTTTTTGAAAAGTCTTAGGGGAAATATATTCTGAGGATTTTTCATTTTTATTTCATCAGGATCAGATGTTTTTGCTTGTAGTTACTAATTTCTGACAGATTCAAAAAGTCAGAGTTTTGAGAATTGTTTTTTGGATGGATGCTCATATGTTACGATTTCATTTTCTGGATACCAGGAATGTGTGAAACAGGATCTGCGTAAGTGAATGATGTTATTGTTGGGTTATTATTCTAATGTGAATGTAATCTGTTAAAGGAATAGTTCACAAGAAAATTAAAATCCTGTCATCATTTACTTATCCATCACTTCTTTATTACCTATTTGAGTTTTTACTGTTGAACATAAGAAAAGACATTTGAAGAATGCTGAAACCCATTGACTTCCATTGTAATTATTTTTCCTCCCATAGAGGTTGGTGGGTCAACGTAATTAGCATTCTTCAAAATATCTTCTTTTGTGTTTAAGAAAGAAACTTAAAAAGGTTTAAAACCACATAAGGGAGAATAAATGATGAACTAATTCTTATTTTTGGATGAACTATTCCTTTAAATAACACTTGTATGGGACAAACAACAACTCATGTAGCTCTTCTTGAAGGGGTGTTCATAAGACACCTTTAAAATCATGATGACATGATTATGACAATGCTTATATCATTGTCATTTGCGCAGTTATGTCATTCTAAATGGAAAGGAGACAATGTTTGACAGATTTTTGTCATGACAACCTGACATAAACAAATACATCATGACCTGTTTTTTTATTTTTCATAACTATAATTAAAACACAAACTTGTCATGAATCTGTCATAAACATAATAATTATGAGGCCATTATAATTGTTTCATGAATTTTTTTCTGATCACTTTTTCAATGGAACAAAATTTGTCATTAAAATGTATTATTAAAAGTTTAATTACTCTGACAGATAATTATATTACAATGTCATTATGATTTAATGACATTTTAATGACATATTTAATTTGTTTTACAGTGGCTGAGGTCAAAAAATTATAATTAGAATTTATAAATAAAAAGACACTTATAATTTCATGACAGTTATAATGGTCTCTTGACAATTACGTTTATGACAGATTTATAACAAGTTATGTTGTCCTGGTAATATCACGTTGCCATGACAAAGACAGGTTATGATATTTGGCTATGCAGCTTGTCATTACAAAAACTTCCCCTTTGCATTTAAAATTTAAATCAGTTATTTAAAATAACTGAGCGAATGACACTAAGGGCTCTAATTTAACGATTCAGGCACAAAGTCTAAAGTGCAGGGTGCAAAAGCATTGAGGGCGTGTCCGAATCCACTTTAGCTATTTTATGGACAAAAAATAGGCTTTGCGCCCTAGCGCATGGTCTAACAGGATTGTGCTTGTTCACATAATGAGTTATGGGTGTGTTTTGAGCAAAACGTGAAAATTAATGTTGCGCTGGTCTGAAAAAAGCATGAAATCATCCCAAACACCTTCTTCCACCTTATTGTGCCAGGTGTATGATAGGAGCCATAATGACAGTTGTCATAAGCAATTATACAATCTCATTCACATTTACGAATTGTCATAATATGGTTGTGAATGTTTAATGAAAGGGCTAAGCAGTGGCACGGTAGGTAGTGCTGTCGCCTCAAAGCAAAAAGGTTGTTGGTTCGAACCTCGGCTCAGTTGGCGTTTCTGTGTGGAGTTTGCATGTTCTCCCTGCGTTCGCGTGGGTACTCCGGTTTTCCCCACAATCCAAAGACATGCGGTACAGGTGAATTGAGTAGGCTTAAATTGTCCGTATTGAATGAGTGTGTGTGAATGTGTGTTTGGATGTTTCCCAGAGATGGGTTGCGGCTGGAAGGGCATCCGCTGCATAAAAACTTGCTGTATAAGTTGGCGGTTCATTCTGCTGTAGCGACCCCGGATTAATAAAGGGACTAAACCGACAAGAAAATGAATGAATAAACAGAGATATTTATATTTAAATAATATTTTAGTCACCAAACATGTTTAGAAATTGAAAGATAATACTATTCATTAATTTACTTGTCGGCTTAGTCCCTTTATTAACACAGCGGATGCCCTTCCAGCCGCAACCCATCTCTGGGAAATATCCACACATACATACACACACACTCATACACTACGGACAATTTAGCCTACCCAATTCACCTGTACCGCATGTCTTTGGACTGTGGGGGAAACCGGAGTACCCACGCGAACGCAGGGAGAACATGCAAACTCCACACAGAAACGCCAACTGAGCCGAGGATCGACCCAGCGACCTTCTTGCTGTGAGGCAAACGTACTACCCACTGTGCCACTGCATCGCCTTATCTCATTTTCAAAATGGGGTGTGCTCAATTATGCTGAGCACTGTATGCATTATAATCCACTAAATTTTACTTTAATCAAAAAGGCTTGAAGAGCAGTTTGAGGAACTCCAGAACTTCCAGCTCTGAGCGGATGAAAGCTTTAAACAGGTTTCATTCATTCCGTCTAAACCTGCGTCGACCCAGAAGATCCAACCCCTCCACAGCACACTCCAACATTGAGCTGGTTACCCCAAAAGTGAAGGAACGCACGCAGAATGTGACAGAGAAGGTCACACAGGTAAGACGCAACTTTAAGCTTTCATTGTTTCATGAAGGCTTGAATATACAGAGACAGATTATATTCATGTTAATGTTGAGTATTTAAAGTGTGTGTGAAATCAAAACTTATAGTGTTTGTTTTACTGGTGGGCATTGTTATTTTTAGGTGAACAATTAATCAGTGCAAGTTAATACACTGCAAAAAATTAAAATTAATCTTCAAAGCCTATCCATCCGTGTTTGGAGTGGTGGTCTTTCTCTGCACAATATTAAATAGGTCACTTGCTCTAGTTTACTCACGGGATGTTTTTTCCTTCAGTTTAATTACTTCAGTTCATGATTGAGGTGAATATAATGCTTTATCCTCACACATTCCACATCAATTCCATCGTGCAACGATAACTTGCCTCAATTGTCATGCTTACATTGACTTTGTGTGCAGTTTGATTGTGTAAATAGTTAATTAGGCATTTGGTGTAAACCCAGAATAATGGACCCTTTTCACAAGACTGTGAAGATGCATTTAAGGATCATCAGCATCTTATAACATTGAAAGTTTTTAATAATTTGATTTTTTTAAAACATATGAACATTTTTTATCAATCTTTTTCAAAATTTTTTTCACATCGATAATTTACAGAATCAATTCACTATACATATAAACATTCTTTTCTAACCACCCTCCACCCCCTTCCCACCCACACAAGACAGAACACTTAAATAGACATACTTGTGAGACATCGGGCTAATGTGTAAAGAGAACATAAACAATAAACAAACAATAATGACAAATCAAGGATTAAAGCAATGAAGTCTTAATGTAACATCCAAATTATTCATGAATTCAATAAATTTACATTGAAGATGTGTATACAAGTGAAGATATGTACACTTATCTGCCACTTTATTAGGTACACTTTACTAGCACCGGGTAGGACCCTCGTTTTGGACCCTCATCCTTTGTGCCATAGATTCAAGAAGGTACTGGAAATACTCCTTAGAGATTTTGCTCAGTATTGACATGATAGCATCACGCAGTTGTAAATCTCCCGTTCAAACACATTCCAATGGTCTTGGCCATGTCTACATGTCTACATTAAGTTTATGCAATGTGATGTGATTGATTAGAAATTTGCATAAATGAGAAGTTATAACTAATAAAGTGGCCAGTGAGTGAATTTATTCATGTAATACATCATCTTTGCATCAAACTACAAAAAACGAATTACCACTTATGCGAGGTGATTCTATGCAGCATCTATGAACCAGACAGTAAATTTCGGGTTGTTCTCTCTTCTAGATGACATCATCAGTCTCACACAATTTTTCTCCTTTATCTGAAAGTCTTGATATCACCATCGCAAAGCTTTTATTTTATTATTTCAGCAAATAGGATTGTAAAAGCATTAGTTGTTGTACTCTGCCATTCACTGCGCTGTAGGTCTACCCAACTGTGACGACTTTCGCTACTGAGAAACCCTGAAATGTGTAAAGGGTCCATTGAACTTGAGCAAAACATTTGTGGGAGGGAAAAAACATCTTGTTAGTAAACTAGAACGAGCTTCATGTTTAGTGTGAATCCAGCATTAGTTTACTACGAAGAAATAATGCTCACCAAGAACGCTCCGCCCCCTACTCAATATTCCATACTGAAATAAAAGTCTCAGCAACTTCCAGCTCAAGGAGACTTTAAAAACTTGCGCACAAAACATCCAGCTAATTTTCTGACGAACAAAATCTTCTTGATCTCAAAATTTCAGCACATTTTTATCATGATGTGCTTTTGATAGTTGATGTTGGGAAAAGAATGACGTCTGAAACATAGCTGTGACTGGCACGTGGAAAATAATGTGGCCGAAAAACACTTGTGGAAAGATCGTTAGGACAGAGACATGAACCCTCAGTGCAAAATAAAATGGCTATTTGCCATAACAAAAATCCATAACTACTGTGGCCCCTGGTCCAAAACTGTAGACACAGGTCATTGTTGAACTGCTCACAGTCTCACACCAGAAATGATTTGAATGGTTATTTAGCTAAACCTTCATATGTCAGTCTATTCAGAACAGTTTTCCCTCGTCTGTATGGCATAAATTTGCTCACAGTCAAGCTTTTATACACATCCGCTAAAGACAGAAAACATCACATGATCTTAATATTGAGCTCTGTCATGTCAATGTAGTTCATGCCACTTCAGTTCATTTCGGTTTATTTTCAGTGGCCCCTCCAGGATATAGGGCAGCCAGAGAGACACAGAAATATCCGGTGATGATTTCATAAAAGTATAACAACAGTGTTCTCTTACCAATCTCATAATCTTTTTGTCAATTGGCAGAAAAAAAAGTGTAACACTTTATAATAACTACATTATGAATCATTTATTAAGCATTAGCACATAGTTAATTCATTATTTGTTAAAGTAAAGTAAAGTAAAGAACTTTTATTGTCATTGTAGTTATACAACGAAATTTGTTTGGTAACTCACAGAGCCCAGCAGCAATATAAAAAGAGAGAAAACAAACAATAGACATAATACTAAAATATAAGATGCAAGATAAAATATATTAAATGTAATAAGTCACATAAAACCAACAATAGACATAATACTAAAAATATAAAATGTAAGATAAAATGTAATGTAAAAAAATGTAATAAGTCACAGTATTTACATTATGGCAAATGAGTGCAAACATAAAGCCATAAAGTGTCTTTGTGCATTAGCAGCAGAACATCAGGAAGATGGGGGGGGGTGACTGTTAATGTGTACAAAGAGGAGGGGTGGCACAGGCTACAGCTCTGGGGAAGAACCTGCTCCTTAGCCTGTTTGTGCGGGTCTTAATTGCCTTATATCTTTTCCCTGATGGGAGTAGTGCAAAAAGTTTGTGTCCTGGATGAGTAAGGTCCCTAATGATGTTGCTAGCTCTCCTCTGTAGGCGGCTAGCGTAGACTGTATCGAGGTTTGGGAGTTTAATTCCTATGATCCTCTGTGCAGTCTTAACAGTCTTAAGCATTAACTTAACACATTTTTTAACAAGTTTGTCAAGAATAGAGCATTTGTAACTGCAGTTATAAACTTCTTACTAACTTCTTACTTGCCTAACAAATAATGAATTCACTATGCTAATGCTTAGTAAATGATTCATAGTGCGTAATTATTATAAAGGGTTGCCAAAATTAATTGCAATATTAGACAGGTTTTGTGGTCAGGGGTCACATAGAAATATTTAAATGTCCTTCTCATATACTGCATGTGTTTTGTTTGGTTATTGGGAGACAAAACTGCATCTACACTACCTGACAAAAGTCTTGTCGCCAATCCAAGTTTTAGGAACAAAGTTGTTCTAGTTGATCATTTGGTATCAGAAATGGCTTATATGAATGGCAAAGGCTTCTAGATTACGCTTATTTTACCTAAATGAAAAATATCATGCTTGATTTTGAATTATTTAATTAGGACAGTAAGGTCTGACTTTGCTTAGACAAAATTCATGTCACTTAACAGAAATAATGTACAGTATAGAATAAAAAGTCATGGTGCAGTGAATAAAGAATTAATATTGTGTATGACTCCCATGAGCTTGATCCATACATCCATGATGATCCATACTTCTTCAATGACTCAAATCACTTAATAAAGTCATCTGGAATGGCAAAGAAGCGTTCTTGCAGGACTCTCAAAGTTCATCAAGAGTTTTTGGATTACTCTTGCCTCCTCCTTCATCTTACCCCAGACATGCTCAATAATGTTCATGTCTGGTGACAGGGCTGGCCAATCCTGGAGCACCTTGACCTTCTTTGCTTTCAGGAACTTTGATGTAGAGGCTGAAGTATTAGAAGGAGCGCTATCCTGCTGAAGAATTTGCCCTCTCCTGTGGTTTGTAATGAAACGGGCATCACAAATGTCTTAATACCTCAGACTGTTGATGTTGCCATCCACTCTGTGCAGTTCTCTTGCACGTCCATGTACTGAATGTAACCCCAAACCATAATTTTTTACCAGTATATAACTCTAAAGGCATTATGACCTTTTGTTGCTTATTAGCAAACAAAAGGAAAAACTTCACTGTGTGTATATCAGGGCATTGAATCTTAATCAGCAGCTTGTACATTACAGTACATGTTTAAGAACAAACAAGCCATACATTTTTGGCTGTAGTTCACTTAACAGCCACCGCTGTCATTATAACAATACTTTTGAATTCTATAACTACCCATACCTAAAATTAATCTTTTCCATACACAGGTACTGTCTTTAGGTGCTGATGTCTTGCCTGAGTACAAGCTCCAGGCTCCAGACGTCCACAAGTGGATAATGTTGCACTACAGTCCGTTCAAAGCCATATGGGACTGGGTCATCCTCCTGCTAGTGCTCTACACTGCTGTCTTCACTCCATTTTCAGCTGCTTTCCTCCTCAATGAACTCGAGGATGAGAGGAGACAGACCTGCGGGTACACCTGTAACCCTTTAAACGTGGTTGACGTGATAGTGGATGTTCTGTTCATCGCAGACATCGTGATTACCTTCAGGACGACATACGTGAATCACAATGATGAGGTGGTGACCCATCCCAAGCGCATCGCTATACATTATATCAAAGGCTGGTTTTTCATTGACATGGTGGCTGCAATTCCTTTTGATCTGCTCATCTTCAGGTCTGGATCAGATGAGGTATAGTTTTAAATTCCTTTTATTTTGTGATTCCCAACATGTTAGTGATGTTTGGATCAGCAAGAGAACCTTGCTCTTTCATCACCAGTTGCAGATATGACAAATATTGCTAAAATAAGCATGGCAAGCTCCGAAAACACAACAGTTACTGCAGATTCAGAGAGTTTACCATCATTCTCTTTGAGTTAAAGGAACATATATATATATATATATATATATATATATATATATATATATATATATATATATATATATATATATATATATATATATATATATTTTTTTTTTTTTTTTAATTAAAATATCCCAAAAAACTGTATAAAAGTGTAATATACAGAGGGTAAAACAAGTACTGAACACATCATAATTTTTCCTCACATAACATATTTATTAAGGAGCTGTTGACTTACAGCTAAATGTCACTAAATGTCGTTAACAACTAAAGTAATCCACCTACAAAGAAAAAAAACGAATTAGTTTAGAAATGAAGTTATGTGTAGTAAAACGAAATGACAGAAAACTATCGAACACATGAAGAAAGAGAGGTCTAAAAAGGCATGGAAAGCCCAGACAGCAGCTGAAAACTCTCAGTTGTTAGAAAGCAACCCTCGTCAGACATCAGTGTAAATAAATATTAGCGCTTATAATCATTATTACCAGATGATGAAGATAAAAACAGTGTGGACATTTTAGCAAGACAATACATTTTCATCCACCTATTTTTGTGTGCATTTTGTATATGTGCATGAAAAAATGGTTGATTGAAACACCAAGATGGGCATAAGTTTTAAAAATGCGCACCAAAAAAAAAACGTTTGTTTTGATGTGTTGGCAGTGGTCTGTGTTTGTGTGTGTGTGTCTGTCTCTCTCCCTCTCTTTTCATCTGCAGGCCCCGCCCTAGTTACGCAGACGACATGCCCTGGGATTGGATGGAGTCACCCAGGGCGTCCTTTAAAAATGGAATAACGGGCTTGGGGCTGGAGAGCGGGTTTTAGTTGTCATGTTGTTTTTGAGTTTTGTTGGTGTGCTATAAAAAAAACTATTCTTGTTGCTAGGTGTTGATTGTGTTTCCCCTGTTGGTGTGTAAGTTTTGACTCCTTTTTGTATATCCATCCGAGTTTCCCCCTCCTATTATTTCGTTTTTGGTTTATTTGTTTGTGGATATTGTAAATATTAAATTTTGAACACGGTAAGAGGCAGTAGGGGTTGGATGCCACACTTTTCTTTATGTAAATATTTTCTCCTGTTTTTGCTCAGTCAGGGAGGTAGGGCTGGATTTTGTGTTTTTATTTCTGTTATTTTAAGTGTAGTTAGATTAATTTAGTTAGAGTGTACTTTTTGTTTATTATTTGTCCGTGGCTCCACTCCGAGGTAGTTGGGTTCACGTTTTTGGGTGATAAAAAAAAAAGAAAAAGACAAAAAAAGACAAATAAAGAGATCCAACACCAAAGGGTGATAAAAGTGAATTTTATGTCTTTTATGTTGCGGCCTTGTCCCTAGACCAGGGTCGTAACAGTTTTTTAAAAACGAAATGATGCACATAAACTGCGATAGAAACACTTGTATCGTAGAAATTCCCATTCACATTAAAAAAGTCATGTGATTTTGTCACAAGAGATCATGTGATCATAAAAAAGGACAAACCAGCAGGCTGAACACACTGTAAAACGTCTGAAAAAACTTGAGGTATTCAGTAACTATATTTGTATAAAAATGATACTAAATGTTTCAAGGACTGCTCAAATCTAGAAAAAACGCAATTTTAACTAATGAAATGCATTTGGGCCTGTGTTTTTGGTGTTTTTATAAGCATTTTTACACACATAGTGACAGTATTGCAACTATGTGTAAGTCTCTGAGTTGTGTCTTCTCAATGGATGCTGAATTTTTAATGCATCATTGATCATTTTGGCCTGCCATTTCAGACATTCGTTAAATGTTTATCATACATTCATTTTCCTTCGGCTTAGTCCCTTAATTCATCAGGGATCGCCACAGCGGAATAAACCGTCAACTTATTCAGCATATTTTTTACACAGTAGATGCCCTTCCAGCTTCAATCTAGTACTGGGAAACATCCATACACACTTATTCACACTCATACACTACGGCCAATTTAGTTCACCTACACCGCATGTCTTTGCACTGTGGGGTGGGTGAAACCAAAGCACCTGGAGGAAACCCACGCCAACAAACTCCACACAGAAATGCCAACTGACCCAGCTGGGACTCGAACCAGCGACCTTCTTGCTTTGAGGGGACATTGCTAACCACTTAGCCACCGTGGCGCCCATTTAATGTTTACATTAAATATTGCAAAATAGTCTGCGCCAGTAGCCCAGTGGTTAAAAGTTAAATGTGCTGACATATACAGTAGTACCATGGTGCTTACGGTGACCTGAGTTCGATTCCCATGAGGTCCTTTGCCGACCCTTCCCCTCTCTCGTCTCCCAACACTTTCCTGTCTGTAACCTCCACTATCCTATACAAATTAAAGGTAAACTTGTTTGTATTTGTCTAATACAATGTTTAAAATATCTTTTAAAAATATTATGGCAAGAAGGTCGCTGGTTTGAGTTTTGGCTGGACCATTTGCATTTCTGTGTGGAGTTTTCTTTGGGTGCTCTGGAGTTCAAATACATGCGCTATAGGTGAATTGAATAAGCTTAATTGGCCATAGTGTATGTGTGTGAATGAGTGTGTATGGATTATTCCCAGTACTGGGTTGCAGTTGGAAGGGCATCCGCTGCAAAAAACAAATGCTGGATAAGTTGGTGGTACATTCCACTGTGGTGACACCTCATGAATAAGGGACTAAGGCGAAGGAAAATTAATGAATGAATGAAATTGGCTATAGTGCATGTGTGTAAAATAAGTGTGTATGGATGTTTCCCAGTACTAAGTTGCATCTGGAAGGGCATCCACTGTGTAAAACGTGCTGGATAAGTAAAAAATGAAAATGAATGAATAAAATCATTATATGATAATGAACCCTGTATGAAACTAACTATGATTAATTTTTGCAGACAACAGCCACTCTGATTGGCTTGCTGAAGACAGCCCGTCTGCTCCGGTTGGTCCGTGTAGCCAGAAAATTAGATCGATATTCAGAGTATGGAGCTGCAGTCCTTTTCTTGCTCATGTGCACCTTCGGGCTGATCGCTCATTGGTTGGCATGTATCTGGTATGCCATTGGCCATGTGGAGAGGCCATACATGAAAACAGGCTGGCTGGATAACCTGGCCGATCAACTAGGGAAACGTTACAACGACAGCGATGCCAGCTCAGGACCCTCCATTCAGGATAAATACATCACTGCGCTCTATTTCACCTTCAGCAGTCTGACCAGCGTGGGCTTTGGGAACGTCTCTCCAAACACCAACTCTGAGAAAATGTTTTCTATCTGCGTCATGTTCATCGGCTGTAAGTAACTACATAAAATTCTGTGTTTTACGCTGACATATGCCAGTTGTAAGAGCAACAAATAATAACTTGACTTCTAGTTGCTCATTTTGAAAAGTGGCAAAAGGTAGATTTTTTTGATGAATCATCTGTTGAACTGCATCCCAATCATCACAAATACTGCCGAAGTCCTACTGGAACCTGCATGGACCTAAGATTCTCACTGAAATCAGTCAAGTTTGGTGAAGGAAAAATCATGGTTTGGGGTTACATTTAGTATGGGGGCATGTGAGAGATCTGCAGAGGGGATGGCAACATCAACAGCCTGAAGTATCAAGACATTTGTGTCGGTCATTACATTACAAACCACAGCAGAGGGCAAGTTCTTCAGCAGGATAGCACTCCTCATACTTCAGCCTCCACATCAAAGTTCCTGAAAGCAAAGAAGATCAAGGTGCTTCAGAATTGGCCAGCCCTGTCACCAGATATGAACAATATTGAGCATATCTGGGGTAAGATGAAGGAGGAGGCACTGAAATGGAATCCAAAGAATCTTGATGTACTCTGGGAGTCGTGCAAGAAAGCTTCCTTTGCCATTCCAGACGACTTTATTAATAAGTTATTTGAGTCATTACAGAGATGTATCGATTAAATAATTAAAAATCAAGGCATGATCATATTTTATTTGAGTAAAACTGTAAACGTTAGCATAATCGAGAGGCCTTTGCCTTTTTTATTAGCCACTTCTGATACCCCATAATCAACTAGAAGTCAAGTTATTATTTGTTATTCCTAAAACTTGCATAGGCGACAGGATTTTTGTCAGGTATTGTAGCATTTAGACATAAAAGGGCCTATGAATGTAATGTTGTTAAGCCTCATTTTTAAAAAGTATCAGATCTTTATTGACATCTACAGTATGGTTCAATGAAGCAATATTGGGAAAATTACTCTGAAACTGTAGCTTGATAACTACAAGCTACTCATCAGGTAAAGTAGCTAAGCTACTGTCAAAATACACTTCTAAAAAGTAGCTAACTACACAACGTTATTTCCTAAAAATAGCTTGCCACACTAGTAAAAATTACTTTCTTATAGTAGCTAATTACATTAAAGCTACTTGCTCAAAATGACATATAATACAAAAAAATTCAATTCAATTCAATTAAAGTACAATATTTGGTACTTAATACAATTGCGTTAAACCTTAATGTTATAATTTACATAGTTTTCTCTTTTTAAGAGTCAAAGTACAAAACTGCAACAAATGTAGCATTGCAATTACAAAATAATAAAATAAAAATCCTGACATGGCTACATTTTGATGATGTTTAATTTAAGCCCTCAAACTAAGCTTGAATACTCCACAGAGGAATATAGTGCTATTTTGAACTTTGACCATGGTCAAACCAGCTCTTGCAAAACACAATGAAATAAATAGGTTTCATAGAGCAGTGCTTTCTGCATCTGGTGTAAAAGACACACTCATTTGATGTTCATTTTAATGTTCTAAAAACATTATGTGTTTACTGCTGGAGGTAGAGTGAAACCAGTATGCTAAACATTGCTAGGTGGACAATGTGGAGCAGCATACATACTTTTTTCTCTATCAGCCAAAAATACAATTTTTTTCCAATACTTTTTGGCGGCTGACAGTTCAGTGCATCCCTACTATACTCAAATGGCCTTCACAGAACTAGAACTCAATACAACAGAGAACCTTTGGGATGTGCTGGAACAGGAAAATCACATCAGGCAACAAATCTACAGTAACTACATGATGTCTGTATGGACAAACATTTCTATGGACGGACACCTTATTGAATCTACAAAAATCTCATTTTTACTCCTAATTTCTTGGCTTTAGATGCTTTGATTGAAAAGCCCTGTGACTTATTTTAATGTCATTACATTTTCTAGCAATTAAAATTGTCTGATTTTCAGAACAAATTATAAAAATCATCAGCAACAGATATTGTGGAGGTTGATAAATCAAAGTGTTCTCCAATAATGCCTTAGTGAATCTAATGAGTTCACCAGAGAAGATTTGTGACTAAATCTCAGCAGCACTTTAGCATATGTAGATATATGTATGTATATGTAGTCGATATGTACTTGAGTGTTTTAACAATCATGATCTGAGGTTAGTAGCATGTTTTTAGTACAGTGCCATCTTGTGGTAAAAACAGTCATTTTGACTAAAATCACCTATATGGATGTCTTTTTTTATAGTGTTAATTAAAACTGGAACAGTCTTGCCTTTGCTTACTTTTCCCACTAAATATTTTCCTCTTGTTTTTTTTTTTGTCTTAGCTCTCATGTATGCCAGCATATTTGGTAATGTCTCAGCAATAATTCAGAGGCTTTATTCGGGAACAACTCGCTATCACACCCAGATGCTGCGGGTTAAAGAATTCATCCGCTTTCATCAGATACCTGGAGGTCTAAGGCAGAGACTGGAGGAGTATTTCCAGCATGCCTGGTCTTACACTAATGGCATTGATATGAACGCTGTAAGTCATACAGACAAAGCTATATTGTTGTATACACTACCGCTCAAAATTTTAGGGTCAGTTTGAATTTTTTCATGTTTTAATTTTTATTTTTTTAGAAATGTATTCTGGTTATGAAGGCGAAATTTATTAAATGTAAAAAAATTAAGTAACTGCTTTCTTACTGAATGTACTTACTTTCAAATGAAAACATTACTTCAGTCAATATTGCTTTTATTATTATTACCATTAATAATAGTAATAATAATAATTAATATTAGAGTGATTTTTAAAGGATCATGTGACTGGAGTAATGAAGCTGAAAATTCATCATTAAAATCACTGGAATAAATTATTAAATTAAATGATGAACTAGGGCGAGGTAGTGGCACAGTAGGTATGCTGTCGCCTCACAGCAAGAAGGTCGCTGGGTCGCTAAACCTCGGCTCAGTTGGCGTTTCTGTGTGGAGTGTGCATGTTCTCCCTGCCTTCGCGTGGGTTTCCTCCGGGTGCTCTGGTTTCCCCCACGGTCCAAAAACATGCGGTACAGGTGAATTGGGTATTCTAAATTGTCCTTAGTGTATGAGTGTGTGTATGAACGTGTGTGTGATGTTTCCCAGAAATGTGTTGCGGCTGGAAGGGCATCCGCTGCGTAAAAATTTGCTGGATAAGTTGGCGGTTCATTCCGCTGTGGAGACCCCGGATTAATAAAGGGACTAAGCCGACAAGAAAATGAATGAAATTATAAACTACTGTTGAACAGTTATTTTATAGAGCAATACATTTCACAATTTGTTCTGTATTTTTAATTAAATAAATAAATCCTTGGTGTGCTGAATATTTAAAAAAAAATTAAAAATCCTACTGCCCCCAAACTTTTGATCGGTACTGAGATAAAATTGTGAATTAAACTTGTTCATGCTTCATATTTTCTAATTATAGGTCCTGAAAGGGTTTCCAGAGTGTTTGCAAGCTGATATTTGCCTGCATCTGAATCGTAGTTTGCTGCAGAACTGTAAGGTGTTTCGTGGGGCGAGTAAAGCGTGTCTGAGAGCCCTCGCCGTCCGCTTCAGAAGCACTCACTCTCCTCCAGGAGACGCTCTTTACCATCAGGGTGACATGCTAAGAGCCCTTCACTTCATCTCCCGTGGCTCCATTCAAGTGTCCCAACATAACATTGTGCTGGCCATACTGGGTGAGATTGCTATCCCAGCTTTAGCAACTTTAGGCTTTAAAAATGTTCCCTTAATACTCCCTATATACAGTTAAAGTCAGAATTATTCACCCTCCTGTGAATTTTGTTTTCCTTTTCAAACATTTTCCAAATAATGTTTAACAAAGCAAGGAATTTTTCACAGTATTTTCTTATAATATTTCAGAATTAAGATAATCTTTTTCATCCTGTGATTTTTAACAACCACAAAAGAGTCCTGACCTCGGTTAAACGTCTTATCCCAAAGACGGTGCTCACTTAGCAGTATAGAGTCCCTCTTCAATAGACTGGGGCGTTAGGACCCACAGAGACCACAGGTTGAGCACCCCCTGCTGGTCTTTCTAATACCACTCACAACCTAGCTTTTCCATGTGGTCTCCCATTCAGGTACTGACCTTAGGTACTGCTTAGCCTCAGTGGGTGACCATGTGAGAGCTAGCTGCAGGCTATCATACTAGCAATGTGCTAATTCATCCAAAAACATAATATCCTTGTGCTAATTCATGGTACAGTGTTAAACATTCTAAAATTATGTAAACAATGTTAAAGCATGCTAAAAATGAGACTGTAAGCATGTGAAAACATATCTATTCCCATGTTCAGCTAGCAACATGTAAGTATTAGTTTGATTCATGATAGAAACATGCTAAAACATGTCAAAGCTTTGTTAGTTCATGCTGAACAAACACTAGCAATGAGCTAAATTATGCTGTAAACAGAAACATTGAATTCTTGCTAACATTATAAATTTGCTGATTCGTGTTAGAAACATGATCGCAACATGTTAGATCACAATATAAACATCAGCAATGCCCTATATAATAATACGCTAACTCATTAAAAATGCTTACAATGCTAGTAAATTATTTGGCAACATTTAAACCTTAGCAAGTTTTAAAAAAAAGTTTTAAATCATGCTGGAAACATACTGACAATGTTTTAAATCATTTTAGTAACATTTTAAGATATGTTACAAACATGTTAGCAATATGGTGTATCATGCTATGTATGTGCTAAATGTATTGTTAAATTATGCCAAAATTAGTCATTTAACTTAATCTGTTAATGCATGTGCTAATCTAATCTAATCTATCTATCTATCTATCTATCTATCTATCTATCTATCTATCTATCTATCTATCTATCTATCTATCTATCTATCTATCTATCTATCTATCTATCTATCTATCTATCTATCTATCTATCTATCTATCTACCTATCTACCCATCTACCCATCTACCCACCCACCCATCCATCCATCCATCCATCCATCCATCCATCCATCCATTCATCCATCCATCCATCTGTTTTGAATTCAAAACTTTACAAGTGTCAAACTACTTGAAAACAAGCTTTTAAATTTTCTATTTATTCTTTCTGGTCAGCTCTTAGCTTGACATTTTTTAGTCTTTTCAAGATTGTTTTCCGAATTACATAATAAAAATGTCTTGTCCTGTTTCTCCTACAGGTAAGAATGATGTCTTTGGCGAGCCTGTAAACCTCTATGCAGAACCTGGTCACAGTAATGCTGATGTAACCGCACTGACCTACTGTGACCTTCATCGTATTCGAAGAGATGACCTTCTGGAGGTGCTGGACATGTACCCTGCTTTTGGAGAGAGCTTCTGGAGGAACCTGGAAATCACCTTTAACCTGCGAGATGTAGGAGATGTAATAATAGAAACACATTAGAAAAAGTTGGAGCAAATTCTCTGTACAGCTAATTACGGTTTTAACTGTTCTGTGGTCAGGTTGAACAGATGATGCCAAGTGAAAGTTTGGAGTGCAGCTACCACGCAAGACACCGTCAAAACTCACTGGACAGACGCAACAGGCCCGGTGAGTATCAGACTCACAAAAAAAAACCGTGCTCAGTTGCGTTTCCCGGATTGTTAGAGAATTATGGGTGCTCTGAATCGGACTCAGGCGCGGTTCAGATGGCCGGCCCTGGCCCGGATGGAAAAGAGGTGCCAGAGTTCACTTGGCAGTTCACTTGGGCACTTGTAGTTTGAGTGCAAAGCGAATCAGAGCCCGAAACTGAAGATGAGACATGACCTTTAAAGGATTATTTCTTATAGATTTATTGATCATTCTTAATTTTCGATGAACACAAACTATCGTAGTTTATTAAAGACGCAAACCCCTCACTGCACATCAGACTCACCTTCAGCAAACCTCTTAATTCCTGAAGAAATCTCCACTGTGCTGAGCGTTAGCGCTCTTAAACTGAACAGCGCATCATCGATGACGTAAGTGTGCTCAGGCTCGAATGCAATGTGAGTGCGGGCTGTCAGGGAAGACAGGAGGGGTTACAAGCATGCTTTGGCACAGTTCAAGGCTACTCTACATAGTGTGAGTACACCCTTAGAAACTCATTAAGACTTCATTTTGAAGGGTTTCCAAAAGTTCATTTTCAAAGTACATAGTTTTACTTAAAGTCAAACTAATGCATGGTTTCTGCAGGGTTTAAAAAAAAATTCATCTGGGCAGAATAATATACAACTGCAGACCTGCAGACCAACACACGTTTCAGGACACACAATCCAGGCCACATGAACTAGGGAGGGGCGAACTGTCATATGGTTACGACAGATGTTAATGTTATTAAGGTCTCTTTGGATCTCGTCATCAGTATATTTTCATATATATTGTTTATAAATAGTGTGCACAATAGTCAACAGTGTATACTATTTCAAAAACATGGCGATCGAGATGCCATATGTGTGAATGGGGAACGTTATTTCCGATTGCCATTCATTTATAAATCTGGCAAATATCTGCAAAATATCATTCACATTTATAATTCACAAGTATAATTCACAGTTAGTGACAATTTATGCACTCATTTTCTGCCAGATGTAAAAAAAAGGGCACCTATGATGCAAAATCATCTTTTGTAAGCTGACAGAACTGTGTGTATGTATAGTGTGTCTACAGCCATATAAATACAAGTCGCTTTTTTCAAACTCACTAAAGTTAAGATAACATAACGTGACGTAGGGTGCAGTTTTCCCCTCCCGCCGAATTAACAAAAATTATACTGGTGGTTTCATCACTGGTTCACCAACGTCACTTTAGAGCCAGTGTTTGAATAACTCTCTATAGCGTAATGTCTAAAGTGATGACGAAACAGCTGATTTTGCTCTTTAAGATGCACTTTAAGGGCCCTATCATACACCCGGCGCAGTGTGGCGCAAGACGCGGCGCAATAGTCTTTTGGTAGTTTCAGCTTGGCGCAAGAGTCGTTTTGAGGCGTTGAGCTACGCTGTTTAAATAGCAAATGCATTAGCACTCATTTGTGTGCCCATAGGCGTTTTAGTCTGAAAAGGAAGGCGTTCTCAGGCGGACCGCTGGTGCGTTGCTATTTTGAGAAACTATAATAGATTTTTCATTAGACCAAAACTAACCCAGTCTAAACTCCGGCACAGAGTTGCGCCTCGCTTACGCACTGCTTAATACGCACAAGAGAGCAATAGGCAAATATCTTTACATATGAAAAAAATTTTATATTAGGATATATATAGGATATAATAAGAATAGATATAGAATATAAATGTAAAGGATTAAAATATTACATTATTTTCTAGCCTACATAAATATGAAAAATCACTGCTTTTATGTCTTCTTCATCTCGGGAGGCTTTTTCAGTTCATTCATAACAATTTGCTTTTGTATAATGTTATTATTATTAGCAGTATTATTTAATATATCCATATATATATTTGTTTTATTAAAAACAAGCTTAGATTTGCCCACCTGTCAGGTTTTAGACCATATGGGGCATGGCAGGTGTATTTGGAAATAACTCAGTATTTTAAGCACACTTGGTCATTATTGTTCATTTATTCATTTGCTGGAAATTAGAACTGAATTTAGAAATAGTTTTGAAACAAATATTTGCGCTTAACAAACGAAATTAATTATTTATAGGCTAATTGATGTCTGTGCGTAAAGGTTTCCCTATCCAAGAGCGAAAGTGAAGGTGATCCATTATCTCTCATTCTCACGCAGTAGATGCTCTGTTTAACAGTTTTCTGTT
Source organism: Danio rerio (assembly GCF_052040795.2). NCBI lineage: Eukaryota > Metazoa > Chordata > Actinopteri > Cypriniformes > Danionidae > Danio > Danio rerio. The sequence goes on from NC_141032.1 coordinate 9,943,774, forward strand.
AAAAAAACTGTTAACTGTTAACTGTTCGCTAGAGAAATGCTCATTTTTTCCACTTAGACTTACTTTGCGTCCTGTAAATAGCGAATGCGGTCTTAAAGGTAATGGGAGATGAGACTCTAATTGGTTTATTCTCAAAACACACCTATAACTCATTAAGAAAATAAACTTAACCATTTTAGCCCATGCGCCACGATACAAAGCAGGTTTTCCCGTCCATAAATTAGCAAAAACGTGTCCTGACACGCCCTGAAAGCGTTTGCGCCCTGCGTTTTGCGCTCTGCGCATGGACCGTCAAAATAGAGCCCTAAGATTTTAAGGCTAAACATGACATGAAATGCCATCCATCTACAGAGATATCTTCTTACAGTTTTACAGTCTAAAGTATTTCTTTGTTACAATCGGGAAATCACAATAATTATCCCCGAAAAATGCAACGCAATCACTACCAGACTGCTGTTGTGTTTGCGATAAGAAAAAACACTAAACAAATGCAGACTTTGCTTCTTTCTGTCTGCTAACACAACACACATTCCTGAAATGTGAGCATTACATTACATTTTTCCCCACCATGTCTTTATAAAATAAGCATTTATTTTACCCCAGTATATTCAATGGAGCTTCTGCGCTAGACTAGCGATTCTGACAGGTGCAAGCAACCAAACGGCTTTTTGTGATGTTTTGTCCTTGAGCACCCTACTGAAAGATCCAGCTTAAACCAGCCTAGGCTGGTTGGCTGGTTTTAGCTGGTCGACCAGGCTGGTTTTAGAGGGGTTTTGGCCATTTCCAGGCTGGTTTCCAGCCATTTCCAGCCTGGTCTTAGCTGGTCAGGCTGGAAGATGACCAGCTAAAACCAGCTTGACCAGCCTAGCCAGGCTGGAAGCCCAGCCAAAACAAGCTATGTCCAGCTTATACCAGGCTGGTCAAGCTGGTTTTAGCTGGGTTTAGCTGGTCATCTCCCACCCTGATCAGCTAAGACCAGGCTTGAAATGGCTGGAAACCAGCCTGGAAATGGCCAAAACCCCTCTAAAACCAGCCTGGTCGACCAGCTAAAACCAGCCAACCAGCCTAGGCTGGTTTAAGCTGGATTTTTTTGCAGGGCAACTAAATCATTCCTAAGTCTATTCAGCTGTAAGGGCTTATTATTTGGTTCTGTCGCCATCTTGTGGATAGAAAACGTCAACCGTCTTTGGCCTACAAAGACAAGCTCTCTCAGAAATTGTGAATATTTTAAAATAGGCACTATTGTTACAAATAAACTGCATAGTTGCAGTCTAAACAACTACATTCTCCACTATAAAAGCCTCAAAAGTACATTTTGTTAATTAATGGCTGGTTTCAAGGCTCTTTAAAGCCACAGGCTACAAAAAAGCCAAATTGTCCTCAAACGCTAAAATGGGCAGATTCTACATTATATAATAAATAATCTGATGGGTATTTTGGGCTGAAACTTAACAGACACATTCTGGAGACACCAAAGTATTATCTTACATCTTGTAAAAGGCGTAAAATAGGTGCCCTTTTTAAAAAAATAGCGTATGAATAAAAATGTTGTACAGTATTTAGTAACTTTTTTTGGGGTGCTGCAGATGGCATGGACCAGAATGACTCGTCTCGGCTGTGTTCTGCTCTGGGTCTTCATCATCATCATCATCATCATCATCATCCTGCAGCCGCTCACATGCATTGGGAGGATCTGTGCAGCTACTCCACACTGCAGTCCAGTGAAAACCTCAGCCACTGTGAGCTGTGCACCTCTGACACGGAACATCTGGACTACCCTTCACCTGCTGGCAGACTCATTCCACCCAGCGCCTCCGGGGTCAGCAGAGAGATCGGTGTGGAAATGGGCTACATGGGTGAGTATACAGTACTTGGGATGGGGTGGAAGAAAAAGCAATGTATTCTGGATCAATTCTGAAAAGTTCTTAATCGAATAATGCAGGTTTAAAAAAGTAGTGCCAGAAAACCATTTAATAACCTAAGAAGGCATTTAGGTGCCACCACAACCTCCTCTGTCATCCTTAGGGAAGCCAAAATGCTTTCATTCATGTGATTTGAGATTTAAATGATGCGGGAGGTGATCTCTCTGTGATCGTTATTAATTTAGGATTAATCTACAAGTTAAAAAAATAAGGTAATTAATCTGTGGGTCACGTGCATTGCGAGCCATGCGTTGTGATTCGTTATATCTCAAAATAGGTGCCCATGCTACAGATTTCACTTAATTTGGACAGATGGATAATTACAGGCACAGTGCTTCTGATCTGATTTGTGGCCACATTTATAATGCAACCAAAAGCGAAATCTCATCATAAATAAAAAAACTGGCACACTCTTTTCTTCTTTTTTTTTTTAAGAAAATGAATATGATTTAGATATGGAGTATGTTTGTTTTTCATAGTTAATCCTTGTAGTTGGCTTTTTTACATTCAGAGCTGGTTCATTCTGAATGATTCTTTAATAAAATAAATAATTTTAAAGATTTCAATTAATAAATAAAAGTTTAGATACTGGCGACGCAGTGGCGCAGTAGGTAGTGCTGTCGCCTCACAGTAAGATGATGCGTGATGCGAATCTGCCTTTGAGTTACTGTTGCCTTTATATCAGCTCGAACCAGTCTGGTCATTCTCCTCTAACCTCTGGCATCAACAAGGCATTTTGCGCCCACAGAACTGCTGCTTACTGGATATTTTTCAGGCCATTCTCTGTAAACCCTAGAGATGGTTGTGTGTGAAAATCTAGTAGATCAGCAGTTTCTGGAAAAACTCAAACCAGCCCGTCTGGCACCAACAACAATCTCACATTCAAAGTCACTTAAATCACCTTTCTTTCCCCTTTCTGATGCTTAGTTTGAACTGCAGCAGATCGTCTTGACCATACATGTCTAAATCCATTGAGTTGCTGCCATGTGATTGGCTGATTAGAAATTTGTGTTAACCAGCTGTTGGACAGGTGTCTTGTAAGTGGCTTGTAAGTATATGTGTAAAAGTTCCAGCATGAATAAAATTCTTTATTAAATCTTCTCATATTACCTAATAAGTATGTCATCTATAAATGCAATCAGTTTTATTATTAATTATTAACTGATCCATTAATGGTTTGCTCACAGTGCCGTCACCTACTGGGCGCTTTTACTTTAATATCTGTACTACCTTTTAAATAATTCATTCATTCATTTCCTTTTTGGCTTACTCCCTTTATTATTCAGGGGTCGCCACAGCGCAATGAACCACCAACTTATCCAGCATATAAGAACCAACCCTTTTGCTGTAAGGCGATCGTTCTACCCACTGCGCCACCGTGACGCCCCTCTGAATTAATACTAATTTACAAATAATTTCATAGTTTAAAACTGAATTAAAATGCATTCTTGTAAACTGTCTTCTTAGTGTTAATCATACAATTGTATGATTGTGGTAAATACAAGGTAAATACATTGATTCCACTTTGTAATGACACTTTTGGGTCTATTTTTTTAGGTAGGTCTTTAAAAATATTTTTTATTGATTATTTTATAATAATTTAGTTTGATTAGTAAGAGTCAAATACATTATTGTTATTCTATGTCATTTCATTTGAATATTATGTAGGCAAACGTTTTATTGATTTTAACTATTGTTTAACATATTATTAAACTTTTTAAACCACTAACATTAACACTGTGCTTTAGTTTAAGAGGCTAACCTCGAACCAGACACCACATGGCATGTCTAATGCAGAATAAGGATTTTTCCAATAAATGTTTTGGAAATTACTATTAATATTATTAATATTAATATGACATATCTCCTTCTAACACAAGCTCGTCCTCCATCTGGACTGTACCATTACTGGCCTGACCCCCACACACCTCATTTCAGTGATCAGCCTCTGCGACCTCCATCTATCCAGACCTCCTTCCCTCCGCAGATCTTTGCAGATCATCAACCCGGTGAAGTGGAGGCCAGACTGGATCTCCTGCATAGTCAACTCAACAGGTCGGTTATATATCTTATTATCAATGTGGGAAGACAAAAGTGAAAGTTCATTTTTACAAGCCCACTACCTTTCACACAGTGTAGTGTAGATGTTTGTCAATGTACAAAGTCTAAAAAGATTAAATGATCCAAGTAAAGATCTAACAGATAAATCAATTCTGCAAATAAACTGTATTCACTTCCATAACTGATCTAACTACCTTGATCCTTTTCAAATCAGCATACAGAGCATCCGGAAATAATTCATAGCGCTTCACTTTTTCCACATTTTTTTATGTTACAGTTTTATTCCAAAATATATTTATTTCCTCACAATTCTACACACAAAACCCCATAATGACAATGTGAAATTTTTTTTTGGGAAATTGTTGCAAATTTGTTAAAAATAAAAAACCTGAAAAATCCATGTATAGAAGTATTGACAGCCTTTGCTCAATACTTTTTTGATGCACCTTTGGCAGCAACTACAGCCTCAAGTCTTTTTGAATATGACGCCTCAAGCTTGGCACACCTGTCTTTGGGACTTTTTGCCTACACCTCTTTACAGTACCTCTTAAGCTCAATCAGGTCAGATGGGAAGCTATGTTGTATAGCCATTTCATATCTCTCCAGAGATGCTTAATAGGATTTAGGTCTGGGCTCTGGCTGGGCCACTCAAAGGCATTTACAGAGTTGTTATGAAGCCACTCCATTGATATTTTAGCGTTGTGCTTTAGGTCACTGTCCTGCTGGAAGATGAACGGTCCCCCCAGTCAAGAGCGGTCTAAAGCAAGTTTTCATTCGGGATGTCTCTGTACATTGCTGCATTCATCTTTCCCTCTATCCTGACTAGTCTTCCAGTTCCTGCTGCTGAAAAACATCCTCACAGCATGATCCTGCCACCACCATGCTTCACTGTAGGGATGTTATCAGCCTAGTGATGAGAAAACTCTTAGAAACTTTTGAAACTTTTAGAGCAACATAATTTTTTCTGTAACCTTCACCAGCCTTGTGCCTCGAGACAATTCCCTTGTCTTTGTGCTTGGTTTGTGCATTGACATGCACTGCCAACCCTGGGACCTTATATAGACAGGTGTATGCCTTTTCAAATCATGTCCAATCAACTAAATATACCACAGGTGAACTCCCATTAAGCTGCTGAAACATCTCAAGAGCGATCAGTGGAAACAGAATGTACCTGAGCTCAATTTAGAGCTTCACGCCAAAGGCTGTCAATACTGATGTAATTTTTCAGCTTTTTTATTTTTAATATGCACTGTAATGCTGTCTATAGATTTCATTGGCTGCCACTGAATGTCTAATTTGACCCTTAAACACTGCAGCTGGTTTGTGTTGTTGACATTAAGAAGAAACATTTGCCCATTGTTTTTTAAATATATAAAATATTTAGCAGACACTTTTATCCAAAGCAAGTGAGCATAAAAAGTGCTTCAAATCATCAGAGAGTCGCAGTATATAATTGCTATGACAAGTCTAAGTTAGTTTTTAATTTAGTTTTGGAATATTGCATAAAAAAGCTCAAGAGAAAGACTAAGATGGGCATACATTTTGAGAGTATGTATAAAAAACTTATGCTCACAAGAAGTAAGATATCCTTTTTATATGATAAGAAAAAAATGCCCAAACTACAATGGAAACCCATTTACTCAATAAATTCCAGAATATTCATTCAACAAGTCATGTGCTTAATGTAGGCTTCTATTTGACCACTTTTACAAGATGTAAGATAAGTCTTTGGTGTCTCCAGAATGTGTCTCTAAAGTTTCAGCTCAAAGCACCCATCAGATTATTTATCATACCCTACTGAAAATGGCAATTATAGCTGTTTTGTAGCTTGAAACAATACGTTTTTCCCCAGGCTGGAGACGAGAATGACTACAGACATCAATGTGATCCTTCAGCTTCTCCAGCGACAGATGGCTCCTGTTCCTCCAGCATACAGCACAGTTTTACCTGACAGACACCCTCCTGACCCCACGGCCCTGTACAGAAACAACACACCGGTGCTTCACAGCCTCTACCCAATTCCAAACATTCAGCTGGACACAAACACTGCCATTCAGGTGACAATGATGACAGTAAATGAGGTCTTGTGTTCTTAATTGTATTGGTTATGCACTTGAAATGTACTTCAAAAGATCTTAAAAGTGTATTTCTTAAAAACTAGTCATAGATGATAGAATATTATGATACAAAAGACCATTTGTGTGTTCTTAAAAGGATAATTCAGCCAATAATGAAGATTTCCTCACCATTTACTCACTCAGTTGATTGTAAACATATGAATTTCTTTCTTCTGTTGAACACAAAAGAAGATATTTTGAAGAATGTTGGGGAAAACGGAGCCATTGACAACTAAAGTAGGTACTTTGAACAAAATATGGAAGTTAATGGCTGTTTTTGCCAACATTTATCAAAATATCTTCTTTTGACAAGAAACTCAATCATGTTTGTAATGTAATGTGTGTATTCATATATCGCATTTATCGTGTATGGCCAAACCAGTGCTTCACAATCATGCAGGGCAGGGGTCTCTCCAAGTGGGCAGCATCCACTTAGATGATGCAACGGCAGCCACAGGACAACGGTGCCAGTGTGCTCACCACACACCAGCTATACAGGTGGAGTGAAGAGCCAATTCAATGAATGGGAATGATTAGGAGACCATGATGGGTAAGGGCAGATGGGGGAATTTGGCTACACCCCTATTCTTTACCATAGAGAGTCAGGACCTCGGCTGAAAGATAGCGCTCACTGATAGTATAGCGTCCTCTTCACTATACTGGGGCATTAGGATTCACACAGGCCGCAGGTTGAGTGCCCCCTGCTGGCCCATGTGGTCTCCCATCCAGGCTCAGCCCTGCTTAGCTTCAGTAAGTAACCGGTGTTGGGCTGCAGGGTGATATGGCTGTGGCTTATGTTTTTTGATATTTGGATCAAGTGGAGAATGAGTAAATGATGGGAGCAAACCGTCCTTTTAAAGGGAGTAAACATTCAAAACATTCATAATTTTTTTTTTTTTTGTCAGAACACTGAACAGTACACAGTAGAAACAATGATCATGATTTAAGACAATAGAAGGAAAATACTACTTAAAAAGCAAAAAAGAGTCCTAAATATTTCTGAGATAACTAATGCGAAAACATAATTGAATTAGATTTGAATACATTGCAAGTGATTAAAAAAATATAAATGAGATTAGATCAATCAAAAAATACGAAATCACAAATGAAAACTGCAGAAATAAACATTAAACAAATGAAATGCAAAAATATATTAAAGGGTAAATAAATATGTGAATTAATTAATAAGTTTGTACTTTAATAAGTAGAAAACATTTCATGTGATTTTTTTCCTAATAATAAAATATATTTTTCCACTAATATTTTAAACGTATATACACTCACCAGCCACTTTATTAGATACACGTTACTAATACCAGGTTGGACCCCCTTTTGCCTTCAGAACTGTCTTAATCCTTCATGGCACAGATTCAACAAGATACTGGAAACATTCCTCAGAGATTGTGGTCCATATTGACATGATAGCATCACGCAGTTGCAGCAGATTTGTCAGCTGCACATCCATAATGCGAATCTCCCGTTCCACCAGATCCCAAAGGTGCTTTATTGGATTGAGCATTGTCACGTTCAAGAAACCAGTCTGAGATGATTCCATAGCCATTAGAAGATGGGTACACTGTGGTCATAAAGGGATAGACTAGTCAGCAACAATACTCAGGTAGGCTGTGGCGTTGATATGATGCTCAATTGGTACTAACGGGCCCAAAGTGTGCCAAGAAAATATCCCCCACACCATTACACCACCACCACCAGCCTGAACCGTTGATACAAGCCAGAATCGATCCATGCTTTCATCTTGCTGATGCCAAATTCTGACCCTACCCTCCGAATGTTGGACAGTTGTACCTAATAAAGTGGCCAATGAATGTATATTCATATTATAATTGTATAAATGTGGTCTTTATGTAGGAAAAGATACAGTATAAATGCCTTTTACATTCCAGAATGATCATATTTGGTCATATTTGGCCTGATGAATGCGTAATGTTTTTTTTTTATGCCATTTCAAATACAGAGATATACTCAATACTACTACCTTTACCTAAAGAACATCCACAGTACACTTAAAGGGATAGTTTACCCAAAAGTGAACATATACTCACCCTTAAGTCCAAACCTTTATGTTTGAATTGATCTCCATAGTAGGAAAAAACAAATAACGATATGGAGGTCAATGGTTACAGGTTTCCAGCTTTCTTCAAAATATTTTTTTTTTGTATTAAACAGAAGAGACCCAAAGAGGTTTTAAACAAGAGTGACTAAATGATGGCAGAATTATTAGTTTTGGGTGAACTACCCTTTTAAAGACAATCAAATGTGAATGTGAGTTGAGCTGTTTAGTGATTTTGATGCTAAAACGAACAGTAAACCAAATGATCTGATTTACACTCTGATTTTTGATCCTTGTTTTCAGAGTTCAGCTCAGCCTGAATCCATGTTCAAGGCAAATTCCCAGGGCTCTCTATCCAGTGGAGTTCACATGGGAGCTGCATCAGACGACTGCGTACCTGAAACTACCAGTGTTTCAACCCCAGCACTTCAGCCCGCTCTGATGGATGCTCCGATGCTCTGCGTGTCCCTCCGCTTTCCTTCATTACCTGGAAAACTAGACACGTCATCACATTCAGAAGACCCTCAGAAACACATGTCTGATCCTGGATTACCGGTCAGCTAAAATCACAGCACACCATCCGGTTTATCAAAACAAAACACACATCAAAGTCTGACTTAGGAATTCTTGGAATACATTTTGTTTTTTGGTAGAGAAAAATTAGGACAAAACCTAAAGTCCTAAGACTAGAATGGGTGTTGTTCGATAGTTTTAGGGCAATTTTAAAGGAACAGTCTACTTTGATTTGGAAATAGGCTCATTTTACATCTTTACTTGAGTTAAACTATTGAGTTTTACCATTTAGGGCAGCTCTGTGGCGCAGTGGGTAGCGATGTCGCCTCACAGCAAGAAGGTCACTGGTTCGAGCCTCGGCTAGGTCAGTTGGCATTTCTGTGTGGAGTTTGCATGTTCTCCCACTGTTCACATGGGTTTCCTCCATGTGCGCCAATTTCCTCCAAAGACATGTGGTACAGGTAAATTGAGTTAGTTAAATTGTCTGTAGTGTATGTGTGTGAATGAGAGTGTATGGGTGTTTCCTATTACTGGGTTGCAACTGGGAGTGCATCCTCTGCATAAAACATGTGCTGGATAAGTTGGCGGTTCATTCCACTGTGGCGACCCCTGATTAATAAAGGGACCAAGCCGAAAAGAAAATGAATGAATGAGTTTTGCAATGCAGCCAATCTGATGGGAGCACCTTTAGCTTAGCTTAGCATAAATCATTGAATCGGATTGGACCATTAGCATCTCTCTCAAAGAATGTAAAAAGGTTTTAATCTGTTAATTAACAGTTTTCTATTATTTACTCTTCTGTAGTTACATCATGTACTAAGACCAATGAAAAATGAGAGGTTGCTACTTTCTACGCTGATATGGCTAGGAACTTTAATCTTATTCTGGCCTAGTTATCAAGAGACTTCGCAACTAAACATTAAAAAAAACCAACCTTTATTTTCCATCATTCATTCATTCATTTTCTTGTCGGCTTAGTCCCTTTATTAATCCGGGGTCGCCACAGCGGAATGAACCGCCAACTTATCCAGCAAGTTTTTACGCAGTGGATGCCCTTCCAGCCGCAACCCATCTCTGGGAAACATCCACACACACATTCACACACACACTCATACACTACAGACAATTTAGCCTACCCAATTCACCTCTATTGCATGTCTTTGGACTGTGGGGGAAACCGGAGCACCCGTAGGAAACCCACGCGAAGGCAGGGAGAACATGCAAACTCCACACAGAAACGCCAACTGAGCCGAGGTTCGAACCAGCGACCTTCTTGCTGTGAGGCAACAGCACTACCTACTGCGCCACTACCTCGCCATATTTTCCATCATTCGGATTTAATTACAGAAAGTAGACCTTTAAATAGAAAATTTGTCAAAATTACAATTTTTTTTTATTTTTTGAGTGAGATGCTAATGGTCTAATGCGAGTTAATGATTTATGCTAAGCTAAGCTAACAGTGCCCCTGCAAGACCCGAAGATCAGCTGAAAGGATTCAGAAAGTGTAAAATGAGCCTATTTTTAAAGAAAGGTGGAGTGTTCTTTTAATGAAAGGTGATGATCCGTACATGTTGACTACCGTACATGAGTAGGAAGGATCAAGGTGTTTAAGGACTTGAATATAAAAAATAATGGACGAAGTACTAGAAACGCCTCATTTGTAGCATCTTAAACCTCCAGATGAACATGAGTGTCCATCATTATGTTGTTTATGGACATCAGTGACATGTTCTGCATGTAGTGAGACTCAGGAAAATACCGTTTATGATATGATAAAGCCAACTAGAGATAATAAATCTGAACAGTGTATATTTTGTGAAGTTCAGGTTTAATCTTTTTTGTAGCCATGACTTTGTGTCTGTACAGAATGTGATTTAATAAATCTTTTTCAAGAGTTCACACTTAGCTGATGATTGATTATAAAGCTTGTTTGGCATGCTGTCTGGAAGAGAGCCCTGAGCTCATAAGATCCTCGAGCCTGGGGCTCCATCCCGTTTCCAAGGCGAGAGGGGAGTTTGAGCTCAGGTAGATCTCGAGAACTCCCCTGCTGTAGTAGCTAATAAACAGACAGTAATTGCTCTTAAGAGATAAATACTAACTAGGAGCATGTCTATGGTGCTGACTTGCTTTAGTCAATTGTCTTAAGTTGCATGTTTTTGGATGGTGGGAGGAAACCGGGGAAAACTCCGCACATAAACGTCAGCTGCCTTGGTAAGGACTTGAACCAGTGACGTTCTTGCTGTTAAGCAACAGTGCTAACCACTGGGCCACCGTGCCACCCATCAAGGAAGAGGAGTAGGGGTGGAAGGGGGGATTCTTCAAAACGAAGGTGGCCGTCATATGGAACTTAGGGTATTTATAGTGTCTTAGGAATCGTCTGATTGGTCAATCATAAATTGAATAATGCGAGACCGGCCGCAAGCAATCATAAGCACGTGATCCTCTCCAAATTAGTTTAGAAATAAACTTCACACAGTAGAGGTCTGCATTCGGGAGCCGCGGTACCCGACCCGATTTCTTTCGTCGCCGGAATAATGTTCCGAATAAAGCAGGGGAGCGGTCGGTAACTGGTATATTTTGAACGGGACTGGACGGTCTAACAATATCGCTCCCGACTCCCGAGCAAACACGCGTATGTATGCGTGTAGATGAGAGATTGTGATGCTGCGTTTAGCTTGTTTGTTGCTGTCTATGTGTGTGTGTGTGTGTGTGTGTGTGTGTGTGTGTGTGTGTGTGTGTGTGTGTGTGTGTGTGTGTGTGTGTGTGTGTGTGTGTGTGTGTGTGTGTGTGTGTGTGTGTGTGTGTGTGTGTGTGTGTGTGTGTGTGTGTGTGTGTGTGTGTGTGTGTGTGTGTGTGTGTGTGTGTGTGTGTGTGTGTGTGTGTGTGTGTGTGTGTGTGTGTGTGTGTGTGTGTGTGTGTGTGTGTGTGTGTGTGTGTGTGTGTGTGTGTGTGTGTGTGTGTGTGTGTGTGTGTGTGTGTGTGTGTGAATGAGAGAGAGGTTGGTGCTGTGTGTGTGTGAATGAAAGAGAGAGTGTGATGCTGTCTGTCACTTGCTTGATGGTGTGTGTCTATGTGTGTGTGTGTGTATGTGTTTATACAGATAGCTTGTTATAGGCTGTCTGGACTCTGTATATCTGGGTGGTTTTCGGTTATGTCTCTCCCCCTTCGGGTAACAGGAAAGGGCGCGGCGGGTAGAAAACAGGGCGGGTCAGGCATGCGGGACAACAAATGCTGAACATAAGCAGGAGCGGTCGGGTTCGGACTAAAACCTGACGGGAGCGGGATTCAAAATTTCGCCCTGCGCAGATCTCTACTTCACAGTGTGAAACATTCACATGATTAATTTTGGGAGCTGCTTTATTAAAGACTCACTTGTCTCATCGGTTTACAGAATACAAAAGCAATTCTCAGTATCTTTTTGAAACAACATCTCTGACCCTGTGTTTACTTACAGAAAACAGCTACTAAAATTAAACGATCAAACTAGTCGTCATATCACTTATTCATTTTCCTTCGGTTTAGGTTTTATTTCAGAGGTCACTACAGTGGAATGAACTGACAACTGTCCGAGCCTGTTTTACGAAGAGGACACCCATCCAGCCGTAACCCAGTAATGGGAAACAGCCATACACTCTCACAATCACACACACACTACAGACAATTTAGTTCATCTAATTCACCTATAGCGCATGCCTTTGAACTGTGGGGGATACCCAAGGAAACTTGAAACTTGATCTTCTTGCTGTGAGACAGTGCTAACAACTGAGCCACCGTGCTGTAAACATTTTTTTTATTCAATTATTATTTCACCAAGCTCTTTTTCAACTGTGCAACAATATAAATGAAAGATGGAAATTATGTAGAGACTTTGTTTGTTTCTTCTATGTGTTTCTGCTAACGTTCCCTTGGCTAAGCTTGAAGGTACAGTTCACTCAGAAATTAATATTCTGCAATCATTTACTCATCCTCGACCTGTTCCAAACCTGTTTAAATTTCTTTCTTCTGTTGAACACACAAAAAAGGTTTGCTAATAATCTTGGAAAAAACAGCTATTGATTTCCATAGTATTTTTATTTCTGCTGCTTTTTCCCCAACATTCTTCAGAATATCTTCTTTTGTGTCAAACAGAAGAAAGAAATTTATAAGTGTTTAGACCCGCTCGAGTTTGCATGAATGGATTTTATATTTGGATAAAAGTAAGGCAAGGCAAGTTTATTTATATAGCACATTTCATACACAGTGGCAATTCAAAGTGCTTTACATAAACAGGAATAAAAGAAACAAATACAAGAAAATAAAAACGATTAAAAACCGATAAAAATCTATTAAAAAGTGTTAAATCAGGTTATAAAAGAATGAAAAAGAAGAGAAAAACATAATAGTGTGATGTGTCTGTCTGAGTTTTCAGGCTTGATTTTAACGAGCCTAATGTTGGAGCACATATGATAATTTATGGAAGCTAATTCCAGCATTGTGGGGTGTGTGTGTGTGTGTGGGGGGGGGGGGGTGGGGGGGGGGGGGTTAAATAGCTGAAAACAGATTCTCCCCGCTTTGACTGAACTCCTAAAGATCTGAATGATCTGGTATGTTTGTATTCAGTGAGCATATCTGTAATGGATTGATTGTCACCATGTAGTGATTTATAGACCAGTAATAATATTTTAAAATCTATTGTGAATGTAACTGGGAGCCAGTGTAAATACCTGAGGACTAATGTGATGTGCTCTGATTTTCTGCTTCTGGTCAGACTTCTGAACACAGCGTTCTGGATCAGCTGCAAATGTCTCACTGTCTTTTTGGGAAGGCCAGTGAGGAGGCCGTTACAGTAATCCACTCTAAGTCTTCACTGGAAACAAAGCATCTGATTGGTGCAATGTTTTTGAGATGATAGTATGAAAACAGCCTCTAAATTAAACTTTAGTAAAAATAAAATCATGAGATAAATATTAAAAGAAAACTTTTTTGCATAAATCTGTAAATCAACCTCATAAAAAAATGATAAATAAATTATGCCTGGAGACTGCGCTGCCCAATCCTGGAGCACCTTGACCTTCTTTGCTTTCAGGAACTTTGATGTGGGGGCTGAAGTATAAGAAGGAGCGCTATCCTGCTGAAGAATTTGCCCAGCCAGTAGGTCTTTTGCAGTATTAGTAATGATTTGGATGCAGTTTAACAGATAAAAATTGACCTTCTGACTCTTTCCTAAATGATCGTCTAGAAGTCAAGTTATTATTTGTTGACCTTCTTGCTGTGAGGCTGTCTTGCTTGTTTGGTTGTGGCCACTAGTAGTTTGCCTACCTGTTGTTCTTTGCTGATCCAGTAGGCTACACTGTTGGTTCTATTTAAGGCTCTGGTAAACAGGATTTGGTAATCCTTAAATCTGGTATTTGGATCACAGTGATCCAACCCAGTGTTCCTTTAAAAAAAAGTAAGAGAGATCAAATAATCCATGGGATAACCAAATTTAGACCATTTTGATCCAGATACATATTATTTGAAAAACTGAGCCCAGATAACCCCCTCTCCATCTAGTCAGAGGACTATTGAAATACAATTGTGACTTTTTATCCTTAAATTTGAAGGAAAATGCTATTACATAAATTTACATCTTGCAGTTTTCACTTTCCCCTTCTCAGAATCACTGGTTTTAATATACAACATGGTGAAAACTAGCTTTCACAGATAACACACTAACGTCTTTACATCTAACATCTTTCACCAACCAAAAGATCGGTGCCCAATTTTTGCTCTTAAATAGCTAGAAAACTGCAAACAATTAAACAATATGAATCAACAAACCCGTTTCGAAGTATAAATGAACATAAATCAGCTTTAGTAAAGCTCTTTCCGGTAATTTTTCTTTTATGCAGTGAATTGTTTTTTCCCCAAGCAAGAATAAGGTGTGTGGGTCTGTGATTGAAGTGCAGAGGATGAATTGGATGACAGCTGAGTACTGCACGAGCAGCTCCTTTGGCAGGTTAAACTTCCTCAGCTGACCAAGGACATACAGTCTCTGCTAGGCTTTCTCCGCAATAGAGTCTATGTGAGTTTCCCACTTCAGATCTGAGGGGATATGTATATGAGACGTTTCATTCGCATTATGGCTAAAATAGACGGAAGTCTTTATCAAACTCTTTCTTTATCAGTTAATACACATTTTTTTAACATTACACTATCAGGCCTGTGGCCAGTTTAATGAAAGGGATGGTTACTTTTTCTGAAAAACTGAACATTTTTGCAGTTATTTACCTGATTTTTTACCTTCATTTACCTGTAATGTGGTATTTGGATCACAGTGATCCAACACAATAGTCCTTTTAAAAAGTAAGATAAATCAATTAATCCTGGATAGCAAAATATGGAATTTCCAAATCTGGACCAATTTGAAATACTGAGCCCTGATGACATGAACACCCTAACACCCCCAATTTTTTCATATTTTCCCAATATTTGAAGAAAAACAAGCTTTTACATAAATTTAAATCTTGTTTTCACTTTCCCCCCCTCAGAATAACTGGTTTTCAAGAGTTCACACTTAGCTGATGATTGATAATAAAGCTAGTTTGGTGTGCTGTCCCGGGGGAGAGCCCTGAGCTTATAAGATCCTCGAGCCCTGGGCTCCCTCCCGTTGCAAGGCGAGAGGGGAGTTTGAGCTCAGGTAGATCTCGATGACTCCCCTTCTTGCTTGTTGTAGCTACGTGTCAGATATGTATACTGAAAGGTGTACTCAGAGGTTAGCTAATGTATTTTGATTAATTGTTTAGAGTGCTTGTTTTTGAACTGTGGGAGGAAACCGGAGGACCCGGGGAAAACCCATGCGATCATGGGGAGAACAAGCAAACTCCGCACAGAAATGCCGTCTGGTTTGGAAAGGAATTAAACCAGGGGCATTCTTGCTGTGAGGCAACATCGCTAATCGCTGGCCACCGTGACGCCCATTTGAAAGGAGGGAAAGTAGGGTTGGGCGGGGACGGGGGGGGGGTTCTTCAAGACGAAGATATTGAGATAAGAAAAGTCTGGTTATTTATAGTGAGTTAAGGATCGTCTGATAGGATAATCAGTCATTAGCTAAAGTTGGAACAGCTGCGAACAATCATAAGCACATGATCCTCTCGAAATTTGTTTATGAATAAACTTCACTTAATATACAACATGGTGAAAACTAGCTTTGACAGATAACACACTAATGTCTTTACATCTAACATCTTTTACCAACCAGAAGATTAGTGCTCGATTTTTGCTCATAAATTGTTAGAAAACTGCACAAACAATTAAACAATACGAATCAACAAACTCGTTTCCCAGAGATGGGTTGCGGCTGGAAGGGATTCAGCTGCGTAAAAATGTGCTGGATAAGTTGGCAGTTCATTCCGCTGTGGCGACCCCAGATTAATAAAGGGACTAAGCCGACAAGAAAATGAATGAATGAACGAACAAACCCGTTTCAAAGTATAAATGAACATGAATCAGCTTTAGTAAAGCTTTTCCAGTAATCTTTCTTTTATTTACAATTATGAAAAACATCATTTACAGTGTTTCTTTCAGTTCTTTAGTGTTTGATGGCCAGATTATATTTCTACAACCGTTTACAAAGCTGCCAAGTGTATGTTCAGATCTGATTTGTAGCAGTTGTCTTCTTGGAATTGACAAGTTTTACAGATTAGGCAAACCGTACTCCAAAATAAAATAAAAAGATGTGTTGGCTGTGCAGAGAAAAGGCAGAAATTCAACCATGTTTTTTTCCCCTTGTCCCTTATTCAGAAATACAATCATGTCATTGTTTGAGCTCACATTATATCACTCTCTCACTCCAGTCACTCACAGTTCATCATCATCATCATCACTCACAAAGCCAAACTTAATTCATATTCAAGAAAAATCAAGATCAATTCAAAATATCTGGAATTGAAGACGTGGTTTAGCGAACGCATTACGTATGAAATGGCACCAAAGAATGCGGATGGAACAAAACGTACACGTCTTTCCTCAATGAAGTGACATATTAACTGGACGCCGGAGTCACTAGTTAACAAAAGGCGCACGTTGTCATTTGGAACAATGGAGGCTTTGAGCGCCGACCCGTCCAGCCAGAGGCCACAGCTGCTAATATATGGAAATTAGAGCACATTCTTAAATGTGAAGTATTTACTCCACAACACTGCGATGAGTGTTAGCTGCTTTTCTGTCTGGATGTGAGGCTCATTTAAATGAGTAGGAGCCTTAAAGAGACTCTCATAACATAATAACAATAAACATTCGCTTCAAAACTAAATAAAAGAGGCCCCTTCACGTCAATCAACAATCAATGCATACATCACTGCAATGGAATATATATATATAATACAAATAAACATAATTCATCTTGAATAAATCTCTGTCCAGATCATATTTCAACCCAAAATTATAATAGCTCGAAATAAATATGTTTTTTAAGAACAAAAAAAACAAAAGTTCAGTACCAGTAGTTTCGTATTTTGATATTATAAAAGTTTGATTTTGCTAGTATCAGAAGTAGGGATGTTCCAATCATCATTTTAGCAGCCGAGTAACAATTCCTTGTCATGAGGATCGGCTGATACTGAGAACTGATGTTTGGAGCTTTATAAGTATGATCCCTAAGAGGAGATCTCTCCTTGTCTAAGAGAATACATGAAGGATGTTGCATGAAATGCCTTAAACACGTCTCTTACAACTACAGTTGAAGTCAGAATTATAAGCCCCCTTTGAATTTTTTCTTTTTTAAATATTTCCCAAATGATGTTTAACGGAGCAAGGAAATTTTCACAGTATGTCTGATAATGTTTTTTTTCTTCTGGAGATTTTTTTTTTGTTTTATTTTGGCTAGAATAAATATAGGGGGCCTAATAATTTTGACTTCAACTGTATATTACAGTTTTTCTCAGTGGCTTCGGTCCATTTATCAGATCAGGATTGAAATGCTCATAACGACCTGTTCAATCTTCAGATCATTGTTAATCGTCTTTACATGCAAAATGGCTGAACAAGTTGTCATGATACAGTTTTCTAAATCTGTTTACATTTCTCCCAGGTGAATCTTGACTTTTTCTAATGATGGTGCATCTCAGAGGAGATTGTCCTGTGTTCACATTCAGTTTTTTCTTTGTGATATGCACTTCTGTCTTTTCCTTTCTGTATCACAATGACATGATCGGTCAACAATTACAGTACAAACTAGGGCTGCACATTCTCAAAACAATCTAGCATTGCGATCTTTTTTTATTTTGCGATATGAGTACAACTTCACCAGATGATCTGTATTTGGAAAGAATTTATAATGTTAGACTGATTGGGATGATTCTGCAGTGGGAGTGCATCTTCATAAAATCTAATAAGCAATCTATAAACGTTTTGGGGTCCCCGACACATTTTCATTGTGGTCTGTCCTATTTGCAGTGCATTTCTGTATTCGCATGTGTTGTGAGTATTTTCACACATAACAATCTATAAACACAGTCAAGAAACAGATACAATTAAAATAAAGTGTTTTAGCATTTCCAGAGTCTAACAGTATTCAAGTACCGTAACTGAATGGTCAAATAATTCAATCAAATTAATCGTAGTTAAAGTTAGAAACAGTGTTGCGGTAAGTAACGCAAGTTACGTAATAATATTACTTTTCTAAGTAGCGAGTATAGTAACGCATTACTTTTAAAACTTAACCATTATTATTTGAGTTACTTTTAAAAAATGTAACTCGAGTTACTTTTTAGAATAATTCGCTATTAAAAAATAATTTGCTGAATTATAATGAGTGTAATCACGTTGAATCCCACTCCTTGACAGAATGAGCTGACCACGGGAACAGACAGAAATCAAGATGGCAGAGCTTTACATTTCTGTGATGGAAATATTCTTATTAGTTTGAACACATGAAAGAAAAGGGGATTATAGTCTCAATGAACAGTGATTTTAATAAACTAAGAAGACAAAAACACACAAGTAGCAAACACATTGCTTTCAACTCTCAGTAATCTTTTCAAGAAAATTTCAATTCTGATCTGAGAAATCTTCCAAAGCCACTGAGAAAAACTATAACAACTGTCTGCCTGTTAAATCTACAGTATCTCAGCATTAAGCTGCGGTCACACTGCACTTTTCTCCCCATAAACTTCCATTCATACGCATGTGAATGCGTCAATACAGGAATGCAAGGTCGCGCGACAAGTTTCGCAGTTTGCTGCGTTGCAATGTTCAAGCTTGGTGAACTCCGTATGGTGAAATCGTATAACGTGACTGCATGAGACCAATCAAAGATCAAAACATGACCTCTCTGGACAGAAAATTTAAATATAAACCAATCGCTCGCTTTTTTACGTCTAATCGTCTTGCTTAATCCCGCCCTTTTTTTGCAGTGCCACACGACAAAATTTCGCAAGCTCAAACTCGTGCACAGGTGTCAAACTCTTTCGTTTCTGGAGGGCCGCAGCTCTGCACAGTTTAGCTTCAACCTTAATTAAACACATCTGATCAAACTAATTAAGTCCTTCAGGCTTGTTTGAAGCCTACAGGTAAGTGTGTTGGAGCAGGGTTGGAACTAAACTGCAGGGCTGCAGCTGTCCAGGAATTGAGTTTGTGTACTGTAGTGTGACTAGAATGTTCTAAAAGTGCAATATTTGAATTTAAGGGTCATTTACACAACACCGATTTTATCTAAAACCAAAAACCAGTTAATGTTTTTGCGCTGTTGGTGACCACTTCTTTTTGGGGACGTCACACACAGTTTAAGGATTGAAATTTTGAAGACATTCAATCTACAAACCTGCTTGAATAAAAAAAAAAAGTGCAATTCTTTACAAAAGTGGCATCGCCAACTACTAAACTAGCATAATAGAGCATTTGTAGTTGTTTTGCTGGATTTGTGTTTGAAATTGAGAAAAACTTTCCATTTCTAGTAGACCATTGTCATGTAAAATCTGCAATATGACCTGGACACTATCTGAGATTCACCCCTTGCTTTACACACATCTGTACAACTGTTCTCCAGCCCATAATAAAGATGAATAATGTTTTTTTTTTTTTTTTTTTTTTTTTACAAAAACCCCCAAACAATTGTGAAAACCTGTATGTGTGAGATGAGGACTGCTGCTGTTGAATTGCTGAACTTCACACTCGCTTTAGACGCTGATAATGTGAGTCTTTCATTCATGGCCACTGAAGCTGCTCAGCCGGAAACACACACACATACACAACAAAGATTGTGTCCAGCTGTCTTTAAAGCTGTGTGTTTAAACTCCGGCTGGGAAAACAAAAAGTAACTTTCCAAAGCAAACATCCTTAATCCTCAATGTACTCCATATATATCGAAAGACATCTTCCAGTGTTAAGATTGTTGAAACAGTCTTAAAAAAAAACAACGCAGGCGCAAATAGCTGTTTTTTTCCTCTTTGTTTTTTTTTTTTGTTTGTTTTTTTGGTAAATTCTGCAAATGCATCCATCTTCAAGTTCAATCTCCAATACAGAATGCTACATAGATTCTTGTGGTAATTTTGTAGAAAGCCATGAGAAACCATTCCCATTGGGAACATCCTTCACAAATACGCACATACACACTCACAAACACACACACACACACACGCGAACACACATACCTTCATCTTCAAACATACTCACCAACACATTCATCTCCACACTCATACACAAGGGCTTGTTTTCGTTGATTAGTGAGGACATTACATAGACTTCTATTGTTTTTATATCAGTGTAATGATAGACCCAATCCCAATTCTATTTTACACCTTCCCTTCGGCCCTTAAAATAGAGTGTGAAGGGGTAGGGATAAAATTATGAAATGGGATGCCAATACTAAAACTGTGTCATCATATGTTGCCAATAGCTCCAGCATTAATATAGCGGTTGCCTAGTGAGATAAAAAGCGCAGTACACTGCTCTTTACTAATATAAAAAAGGCAGTGATCTTGCATTTTCAGAACTGAAACATGCATTTGGCCTGGCTAATTGCCCATTATTTCGTGATGTAAATGACTCGACAGCGCCATCTTTGCACGTTTTACAGAATGACCCCCAAGCTACGTTTCACGCACGTATTAAAATTGGCACACAGGAAGTCGGATATTTTATCTCTAGGCATTGTATTTTAACAAACTCCTCCTAGGGATTTTAAAAGATCAACACCAAAATTGGGTATTGTCATCTAAAGGCCTTGGTCGATGTTAAAATGCGAAGATCTAGAGTGTTCGTCATTGTTAAAATAGTGTGAAGGGGTAGAGATAAAATTACGAAATGAGACTATTACTACAACTGAATGTCATCATATGTTGTCACTAGCTCCAGCATTAATATAGTGGTTGCCTAGGGAGATAAAAAGCGCAGAACACTGCTCTGCACTAATGTCAAAATAGCAGTGCATCTTGAATTTTCAGAACATTAACATTATAACAGATCTGCTGTAAAAAGCAGACTTTTCAGATCATGACAATAAAGCCTTATTCACACTAAGGTTGACATAGCGGCAAAGCGATAAGCGACCGTTCCTTTCAACATAGAGTGACTTCCAGCGACCTCCGTCTACGCAAGCAACAGCGACTGTTCGTGACTAGGTGGCCGTGTTGAGCTATGTGACAAAGTTGAGAATCCTTCAACTTTATGCAAATGAAGAGCGACATTCTTGAGAGACAGCCAATAGGAGCACAAGTAGAGCTCACGTTTCCTCTCTCTGCTCACTCTGAGGCTAGTGGTATTTTCCGTGCTGTAGAGACCTGCATTTGCAGCAGGTCGCCACCCAGAGCGACACCCAGCTACAAAGTCACTGCTAGTGTGAATGAGGCACAGGACATTAAAGGTATTACAAATATAATAAATCAGGTGCTTGTTTGTACTAAAAATCCTTATTAATGCCATTTTTGTTACATTTGTAGGTCTCATTCCTTGCTTTTGCAGCCATGTTGCTGGTTTATTCAGGTAAATCTCTTCATTTGTAGTGTGGTCCCCAAAAAACCATACCCCCTTACCCCTATACCTCAGAGCAAAAGAGATTTGGGATATCCCTACCCCTTCACATGAATGCACAGACCGAGGGCTAACGTTAAGGTAGAATTGGGATTGGGACTAACCCTAACCCTAAACCTCATAGAAACAAGTGGCAATATCCTAGATACTAATAAAACATGCTCTGGACAAATTTAATTAGTGATGACCAGAAAAATCCTCACTAGTCACTTGTTTTCATATTTCACTAAATAAGTGTGGACAATTGAGCCCTCATTAGTATAGCTAAAAAACCAGTACACAACACTTTCATCTCCACACACACACACACACACACACACACACAGACACGCAGTCTCATTGGCAAGTTTACATCCACACAAACTCACAACACATTCATCTCCACACACTACACTCATTCACACACACACACACACACTAAAGCTTTAGGTGTACTCCTTGTGGCCGCTCCATGTGTCTGCCAGGCCCAGGTACTCTGGGTTTTCTGCGGTGGGCGTCATGAATCCGTTGGGCTGCCTGTGATTTGTTCCTCCATTTATGGCCACTCTGGCCACTGCCTGAGCTTTAGCTGCAATATCGTGGTAGTAGGGGTTGTCGAATGCTGGCGAGGTGGGTGTGATGCTGCCTATTGGCACCAGATATTCTGGGTTCTCCACACTGTTCCCTGTGCTGAGGCCATTGAGGATGAATCTCCTCTCGCTGGCCTTGCGTGGAAGTGTGCTGGGCCGCTCTGATGCCATGTCCTGGTTCACATACTCTGAGAACAGAGAACATGGTCAAGGTATAAAAATTGTAAAATCACTATCATAAACTTTCAATAAAAGACAAAAAGCTCTTGTAAGGAGATGTATTTTACAAAGAGAAGCAGATTTTTAATCAGAATCAGAATCAGTTTTATTGCCAAGTGTGCTTCACACACAAAAGGAACTTGTTTTGGCTACAGAAGTATAAATTAATAACATTCATTCATTCATTTTTAACCACTTTTTCGGAGCCGGGTCGCAGGGGCAACAGTCTTAGGAGAGAACTCCAGACTTCCCTCTCCCTAGATACTTCCTCCAGCTCCTCCAGGGGATCCCGAGGCATTCCCAGGCCAGCCGAGAGACATAGTCCCTCCAGCGTGTCCTGGGTCTTCTCCAAGGCCTCCTCCTGGTGGAACATGCCTGGAACACCACCCTAGGTAGGCGTCCAGGAAGCATCTAAAACAGATGCTTGAGCTACCTTAGCTGACTTCTCTTGATTTGGAGGAGCAGCGGCTCTACTCCGAGCTCCTCCCACATGACAGAGCTCCTCACCCTAGCCTGCGAAGGAAACTCATTTTGGATACCTTATATCCGAGATCTTGTCCTTTAAGTAGGAATGTAGATTGACCGATAAATCGAGAGCTTTGCCTTTCGGCTCAGCTCCTTCTTCATCACAACGGACCGGTACATTGACCACATTACTGCTGCCGCTGCACCAATCCGCCTGTCAATCTCATGTTCCATCCTTCCCTCACTTGTAAACAAAACCCCAAGATACTTGAACTCATCTACCTGGGGTAAGGACTTTCATCCAACCTGGAGATGGCAAACCACCTTTTTCCGGTGAAGCACCATGGCCTCGGACTTTAGGGTGCTGAAGCTTAGATTTTCAACAGTTTTTTTTTTAATTTAAATCATTGTTTGTTATGATATTTACCAATATATAGTTGATACCAATAAAGTGGTACAAAAAAACTTTTGCTTAGCACTTTTATTTCCTGAAGATTTGATCATTATTTGCTAAATAAATGTCTAAAGCATTTAAGCTTTTTGCCTAAACTTGCTTTTACTAAGGACTTAGCACCTACTATCTGTAGGCCCTATAGGAATTGCTCTGTTTCTTCTTCTTCTTCTCTAGAATGAATTGTATTTTGGGGGGTCTAAACATGCTCAAAAACCTCACAAAACTTTGCAAATGCACCAGAAGTAGCGAAAATTTACATTTGTTATAGGGTTTGGAAGTGGGTTTGACAAAATGACTCAACAGCGCCCTCTATGCATGTTTGACAGAGTGGCCGCTGAGCTACGTTTCACACACACATACGAAAACTGGCATACAGAAGGTCAGGTATTTTTATCCATTTCCAGGCATTGTATTTTAACCAACTTCTCCTAGGGATTTGATCCGATTAACACCAAAATTGCGTATTGCCATCTAAAGGCCACGGCGATATTAAATTGTGATGATCTACAGTTTTCATCGAAGGGCATCTCACAAACTTTGATGTTTAGCCATGAAACAGGAAGTTGTTATAACTCAGAATTGCATTGTCTGATCTGCATCAAAATCCACATGTATGACAACAGTCCTGATCTGAACACGTTTACATGCCAATATTTAGTAATAGCGCCTCCTGCTCACATGTTTTACACTGTAACAAACTCCTCCTACAAACGTTATCAGATCGAATAAGTTTTCCGTTAGTCTAATCCAAAGGCCTTTGTGATGTTAATTTGAGAAGATCTAAAGTTTTGTCTAAGGCTGTGTCCATGGCGAACTGACAAAGTTCAGCGTTTCGCCATAGATAGTGCCACCTGATGACAGGTGTAAGTTTGGCATAAATCGGTGATTTTCTCAGGTTAAATTATATGAATGTTAAATTATTATTATTATTATTATTATTATTATTATTATTATTATTTAATTATTGTTAAAATATTATTATAATGGTGAGCGCGGTTGCGAGGTGCCTTTCACTGCTGCTAGCGGCAGTAATTTATAAATATAATACATTTTAAAAGAAAACATTTTTAAAAATGTATTTCCTTTTTTAACTAATCTGACCTTTTAATAATATTGAGAATTCTTTACTCACATTCTGTTGGCTAAATAGTTTATTACAGGTTATGTTATTTCAGAAAAGAACTTGCAATGTCTTTCCCAGAGATGGGTTGCGGCTGGAAGGGCATCCACTGCGTTAAAAACTTGCTAGATAAGTTGGCGGCTCGTTCCGCTGTGGCGACCCCGGATTAATAAAGGGACTAAGCCGACAAGAAAATGAATGAATGAATAAACTTGTGATGTCTTGATTTACCAATAAGTTACAATTAATGATATAATAATCTAAAATAAATGAATAATCTAAATAAATCCAATATAAATAAACATCTGCTGCTTCTGTGAAAATGAATAGAGTCATAAACCTTGTCATCAGCCATAAACCTAGTCATTTGCATCAGTTTTATTAGTACAAAAAAAAATTCTGTGTCAGTATATTAATGGCACACTTGAGCAGCATTCGTAAACTGTAAATATAAAGCAATGCCAAATCACATGCAAGTTTTGTTACACTATTTTACACAATCTGTGAATTAATACATTTGTATTATTTGTATGTTTGCTAAGGAAGAGAGGCGTACATTCATTTCTCTGAATCGCACTTATGCACTTTTGCAAAATGATTTTAGCACAAATCTGTTTCTGCGTAACATTTCATAATCGAGGGCTGAATTCATAGTGCATTTACATATTTTTCTTTACAATATTTAATCTAAAATGTATCTGCTTATGAAATAACTCTCTTTTGAATCACTTCATCAATCACTTTTGCAAAACACCAATTAAATATGTCTCATTCTGAGAAGTGAAATGAGTTGCTTTTACTGCTGATGATACATTGCTCTTACCAGGTTGCGTGTGTGTTCCTCGTGGCAGTGTGTGAGACAGGAAAACCATGTTGCCATCAGTCTCCAGATCTCCATCAGTGCCGTTGGGCATGGTGGGGTCTTTAGAATAGCGACAAGGGCTGGATGGGGGGCAGCTGTCCTCCACGTAACCGTCCAGAAACACAGAGTCTGATTGGCCTCCAGCTGAGCGGTGTGATATGCTCCGGGCTAGAGGCGGGTACTGTGTCCCAGGCCACATGCCATTGGCTGTTGCGCCCACAGGAAGAGTTGGGTATTGACTCTGTTCTATCATGCTGACAGAAGAATACAACTCTCTCCCGTTGGGCAAACCATCCACCTCTACCATTTGATCTGTACTCTAAAGAACAAAGAAAAAAAAATCAACACAAACTATTAAGGCTTGTGCATTTTTGAACAGGGTATATACAGGAATCAGAGAGTGAAATTCAATATCTTTTAAGACCTTTTTAAAGACTCTTTCCATACATTTTAAGATTTTTTTGCCACTTTAGGTTTCAACCGGTAACATTGTTTGGCAGTTTACTGTATATTTTCCACAGACAAATTGTAAGAAAGCACAACAAACGAGGTGGTGCGGCACGGTGGCTCAATGGTTAGCACTGTCGCCTCAGCAAAAAGATCGCTGGGTCAGTTGGCATTTCTGGGTGGAGTTAGCATGTTCTCTCCGTGTTTGCGTGGGTTTCCACTGATTGCTGGAATAATTGGTGGTTCATTCCGCTGAGGCAACCTCTGAAATAGAGATTAAGCTGAAAGAAAATGAATGAATGAACAACTAAAGAGTCTCCTTTTCAAAGCAATACAATTCAGAAGGGTGGGAATGAAGCGCAAGACAATTATTTCAGAAGAAAACAAAACAATAATTAGAAAAAAATTTATGTGGGGCTT